>NW_015176607.1:28075-31040 GCF_001447785.1 Gekko japonicus | reverse complement strand
GAGGAGGAGGAGGAGGAGGAGGAGGAGGAGGAGGAGGAGGTGGTGGTGGTGGTGCCCTTGAGAGAACAGCTCTGAGAGAACTTGCGACTGACCCAAAGTCACACCAGCAGCTGCATGTGGAGAAGTGGGGAACCAAACCCGGTTCTCCCAGATTAGAGTCCGTGCACTTAACCACGACACCAAAAGGATCAGGTACGAGGTGACGGGAAAGACCTCCGCCTGAGACCCTTGAGTGCCGCTGGAAGTCTAAGTAGACAACACTGATATTGATGGATCAAGGGTCTGGCTCAGTGTAAGACAGCTTCATTTCTGTGTCACGTGATGGGCCGTGGCTTAGTGGGACAGCATCGGTGGGCATGCAGAAAGTCCCCGGTACAGTCCCTGACGTTTCCAGTCTGAAAGGACCAGGTGACGTGGCAGTCTGAGTAGGCCATACTGACCTCGATGGACAATACAAGGCAGCTTCATGTCTTGCATGTGAACGGCACCGCATCCCTTCCAATTTAAGAGCGTGACCCAGCCAACCAGACCCCCCAGATACGGGAAAAACAGAAAAGCCAAGCAATATTCCCCCCTTCCCCTGGGAACAACGCAATCCTCCTCCTTTAAAAGCAGCACCCCCTCCAACACCTTTTTTAAAAGCCCCCTATAAGATGCACAGCCCTCCCCCTACCTAAGCACTGGGAGCTCCCCGGGCTGAGTCCAATGCTTCCTCTAAGCTGTGGAGTCTTGTGAGCAAAAATTCTACTTTGTGAGCCACTGGCCGTAAAGTTGTGAGCGAGCGATTGGGCTAATGCATAAATTAGAGACAGTTTGGTGTCGTGGTTAAGTGCGTGGACTCTAATCTGGGAGAACCGGGTTTGATTCCCCACTCCTCCACTCGCAGCTGCTGGATGACCTTGGGCAAGGCATAGTTCTGTCAGAGCTGTCCTTGAAAAGAGCTGTTTCTGTCAGAGCTCTCTCAGCCCCGCCTACCTCACAGGGTGTCTGTTGTGGGGAGGGGAAGGAAAAGGAGACTGGAAGAAGATGAAGAAGAGGAGATTGGATTTATACCCCGCCCTTCACTTGGAGTCTCAGAGCGGCTTACAAACTCCTTTCCCTTCCCCTCCCCACAACAGACACCCGGTGAGGTGGGTGGGGCTGAGAGAACTCTGACATAAACTACTCTTTTTCAAGGACAGCTGTGCCAGAGCTTGTGACTGACCCAAGGTCACAGCAGCAGGTGCAAGTGGAGGAGTGGGGAATCAAACCCGGTTCTCCCAGATTAGAGTCCGCGCATTTAACTACTACACCAAACTGTAAGCCGCTCTGAGACTCCGAGTGAAGGGCGGGGTATCAATCCAATCTCTTCTTCTTCTTATGGGGAGGGCGGGGTATAAATGTGAATAATAATAATGAATAATAATAAAAATTAGTTTGCTCTGGAGCCATCCTTCCTGAGCTAAGACAAAAATGTGTGAGCCGGAGACTAAAAAACTGTGAGCTAGCTCGCACTGACTCAGCTTAGAGGGAACACTGGTGAGTCCCGCCGTGAACTCTCTGGGTAGCCTCAGGGAAGCCGCTCTCAGCGCCACAAGCAAAGGATCTAAGTCCCAGACTGCAAGTTAGAAGCGTTCAAATTATTAGGTGTCCTTCTCCCAGCACCGTGACAAGCCTGTAAGGCAAGTCACTACTAAATAAGAATTGCAGAGACCGCACAATGGGGACAGAGCCAGAGAAATATCAGGCTGCCTTTTCAGCCTCAGCCATCCACCCACACGTAAAAGACGGGGAGGACACTGGCCTACCTTGCAGGGAACTGAGTCATCACGTCAGCCCAGCCGGCAGGAAAAGTCTAGGGCGTGCCTCGCAGGGTAATGTTTTATTCCAGCATCTGCCTTTGTGACTCAGAGTTCATATTCTGGCTCCCAAAAAGCTGACACCTGAGCAAAACATCTATCAAAGGTGCCCTGAATTCCCCTTGCTTAAAATTTTGCTGCCTTGCAGCGTTGTTCAGAGGACTGCAACCAGATATTGCATCAAGTTCAAGCATCTTCACCATTATGCACCACAGAGTTGGAAGGGACCTCCAGGGTCATCTAGTCCAACCCCCTGCGCAAGGCAGGACTTTCAGAAATACCTCCCCCTCCACATCCCCAGGGGCCCATGCCCAGAACATAGCAAAAAAAACCCTCCTGGATTTCCTAACAGACCAGAGGTTACTGTGTGTGTGTGTGGGGGGGGTGGCTGTGAATTGCCTACATTGCAGGGGTGTGTGTGTTAGAAACACAGAGTTGGAAGGGACCTCCTGGGTCATCTAGTCCAACCCCCTGCATAGTGTTGCCAGCCTCCAGGTGAGGCCTGGGGACCTCCCGCTTTTACAACTGATCTCCAGCGGATAGAGACCAGCTCCCCTGGAGAAAAAGGCTGCTTTGAAGGGTGGACTCTGTGGCCTTGGACCATGCTGAGACCCCTCCCCTCCCTAAACTCTGCCCTCTCCCGGATTCATCCCCCAAAGCCTCCAGGTCTTTTCCAACCCAGACTTGGCAACCCTGCCCGTGCACAAGGCCGGAAATTCAGAAATAACCTCCCCCCCCCCAACACACAACTCATACCCCCAGTGATCCCCCCCCTCCATGCCCAGAAGATGCAACATTCCCTCTAAGCTGTAGAGTCTTGTGAGCAAAAACTCTACTTTGTGAGCTCCTGGCATCAAAGTCGTGAGCGAGCCATTTGGCTCCCGCATCAATCAGTTCGCTCCGGAGCCCCCCCCCCCTTCCCTGTGCTGAGACAAAAAATGTGTGAGCCAGAGGCTAAAAAAAAATGTGAACTGGCTCACACTCACTCAGCTTAGAGGGAACGCTGGGGCCCACTACATGACCTTTGGAGATCCCATCCAGGTCTATATTTCTAATGATCCCGCCCCCCCCCAAAAAAATAAACTGGGAACATCCCCCTCCTTTTAAATAATAACCCCCCCGGGATG
>NW_015176607.1:1347-27831 GCF_001447785.1 Gekko japonicus | reverse complement strand
GGGGAGCGGGCAGGATCCGGCCCCCGCCCGCCTAGAAGGAGCCGCCGGCCAGCCGCTCCCAGCAGCCGCCGCGCCCTCGCTCGCCCCCCGCCCCGGAAGTGGTCGGCGCCCGGCCGCGCGGCCCGACGGGAAGTGGAGTTCCCCTCTCAAGGGGACCGGAGGGAGAAGAGGCTCTGTTTCGCGGGACCTTTACCGGAAGTGCCGGCGGTGCGCTATGGGAAATGGAGTTTTGCGTGCCAAAGAGTAGTGAGTCACAGGCAGTGTTCCCTCTAAGCTGAGTTAGTGTGAGCTAGCTCACAGTTTTTTAGCCTCTGGCTCACAGATTTTTGTCTGAGCTCAGGAAGGATGGGCTCCAGAGCAAACTAATCTATGCAGTAGCCAAATTGCTTGCTCGCAACTTTAATGCCAGTAGCTCACAAGGTAGAAGTTTTGCTCACAAGATTCCGCAGCTTAGAGGGAACATTGGCAAGGTTTTTTTTAAAAAAGGCGGTGGTCAAATATTTGCGAGTGAGAATGTCTTTTTATATCCCCGCCCCTCCCCACATGGCAGGCTCAGGGCGGGTTCCAGACCTGCAGAGCTGCAAACAATGCAGCTTTCCGATTGAAAACAGATGCACCAAGCAACCGTTACACTCGCTGAGATCGCGAAAACTCGGAATGCCTGCGAAGTGCATTGTGGGAGATGAAGTCTTTACGCGGCTGGGGAGCAGCGTTCCCTCTAAGCTGAGTGAGTGTGAGCTAGTTCGCAGTTTTTTAGCCTTTGGCTCACACATTTTTGTCTCCGCTCAGGAAGGAGGGCTCCAGAGTGTAGGACAAGGGGGAAATGAATGTGATTTCTGAATGGGGGGGGTCTGACATGTTTACATATTGACAGCTGTCACTGTGCCTTCAAAAATGTAATTGTAATAGATCCAGATCTTGGTATGTAACCGAGAATCTTCTGATTAGAGAAGCTTATAGCAGAATATATATTTTATAATTGCACTTTTGGCATATGAAGCTATATATTAAGGAAAAGCATTATTAGAGGCGTCTGGGGATAGAATTAGGATGCAATAAGAATGGAATGTGTATTCAAGAAGCTGCAAGGACGTCAAGAGCAAAGCTGAATGTGAATCATAATCCTTATCACCCAGCTCCCCAGAAATAAGGGAAAAAAAGCCAGTGTTCATAAATATTTTAAACAACATTGGATACGGGCATCTTTGATGAAAATATGGGGAAACGTACATAAGCGTTTTTATATAAAAACCTAAAAATTGACTGTTCCACTAGAAGCCATTACACTCCCAAATGCGTATCGGGAAGAATTTCCAAGAAGGTATTTGGACATACTGGATTCTGAAGACTGTCTGAAACCACTAGAAGACCTACCCTGGTGGCAAAGAGTGCAAATAGAGTCTAGATTTACAAAAGACAAGAGAATAGGATTTTATAAAAATCTTATACAGTTTGAAAAGATTATTATATCCTCAGATCAGAAGCTTATAAGAAGGCTTTATGTACTGTTATACTTGATGATATGATGGTGGATGAAATAGTAAAAGGGTTCATGATTCAATGGGGGCAAAATATTGGACATACTATTAAATTAGAGCAGCGGGATCAAATATGGGGAAAAAAACCATTAGGATTACGAAAGCTATTCCATACAAAAAAAATGTGTATAAAATGTTTTATAGATGGTATGTAACACCTGAAAATTTAGCTAAAATAGATCCGAAATGTTCTAATAAGTGCTGGAAATGTGAAAATAAGGTTGGTTCATTTTATCATATGTAGTGGCATTGTGAAAGATCTAAGAAATATTGGGTAATGGTGCATGAAATTTTGCAAAAGGTACTAGGCTCAGTAATACCTTTTACACCAGAGGTTTTGTTGGTGAATATTTTACCGGATAATTCAAACAAAGAGGGCCGTTATTCGATAGTCTTTCTAACTACAGCTGCCAGAATTCTTTATGCAAAATTTTGGAAATCAATGGAAATACCAACAAATGAGAATTTATAAACAAAGTCTTGGAGGTGGCGGAATTGGATAAACTGACTTTATTGATAAAAGGTGCAACGGACTCGACATTCCAGAATACTTGGACACAATTCTATAATTGGTATGATAAGCATATTTACGCTACTTTGTAAGGGACAGACTAATTGAATATTAGTGAAATGTACACCGGTTTTAGGATTATAGAAAAGTTGCTTACAAAGTTCACGAATAAATGTTACTAAGTATAAACGTGTTAAAACGACAATAACCCCCAGGTGTTAGTATGTATGTTAGTATATATTTTAATGTTTGTTTGTACTTTTGTGTTTTATGTGTGTATTTTTTGTGAAAAATTTAATAAAATTCTGCCTCTTCGGGGGCAGTTTAAAAAGAAATGAAAAGGAAGGTTCTCAGTGTTCCCTAAGGTTCTCATTCTCCTGGAAAACAGATAAACAAATGCAATCACTGACAATATATGACCAGCATAAAGAGAGACCAATAGCAAGGTTTACAGTCAAATGATGCTTGTATGATGTTAACTGCTTGGTGCCGATTAGAGATTCTTTAATGTATAAACTAAATATGATGTCATTTGGGGTATAAGACCTTCTCCCCTTCCTGGTTATGGCAGAATACAGTTTTGGAATGGCTGAGGGGCCAAAGCACTCAGCCCCCTGCATTCCCTGTTTCAATGCATTAAACAGATATTCATCTAACTCGCTGGAGTTAGATTCTGTGTGATTCCAATTCGGCTAAGGGGTCACACAGGCACAACTTGTGCATCAAGAGCAAACTGACTTACGCAGTGGCCAAACACCTCGCTCACAACTTTGATGCCAGCAGCTCACAAAATAGAATTTTTGCTCACAAGACTCCACAGCTTAGAGGGAGCATTGCTTGGGAGTAGACAGTCTTCAGTCCAATTTTGTTTTTATCTCTGGCTTGACTCTTATTGGCCCTTTCTCGCAACCAATGTTCCCTCTAAGCTGTGGAGACATGTGAGCAAAAATTCTACTTTGTGAGCTACCGGCATTAAAGTTGTGAGTGATTTGGCTACTGCATAAAGCAGTTTGTTCTGGAGCCCTCCTTCCTGAGCTAAAGCAAAAATGTGTGAGCCGGAAGCTAAAAAACTGTGAGCTGGCTCACACTAACTCAGCTTAGAGGGAACAGTGCGTCGCAACTAAATTTCCCACCCGCGTGCACACGAAAGCTCATACTTTGAATAAAACCTTTTGTTGGTCTTAAAGGTGCGGGTCTGGACTCTAAAGTTGTTCTACTGTCTTCCTATATGTAAGGGTTGAGGAAATTCTGTTTCACTGTATCGGAAGAAGTGTGTTTGTACACAAAAACTCACACCTCCTTGTTTGAACTGCTGCCTTCGGGTAGAAGATATAGGACAATTAAAACAAGGACAAACAGATTAAAAAACAGTTTTTATTCGAGAGCTATTATTGCTTTAAATGCTGCATGAAGTTGGAATTTGGGTGACATTGGTGGTTTAGGTTGCAATGTGAACCTTAAGGGAGTTATGGGATGGTTGTGAATGGTTGTGTGAGTGTATATGTGTATGGCTGTAGATCACTGAAATGATTGCACCTTTAATTTCGTTGTACTGTGTACAATGACAATAAAGTATATTATTATTATAAAACTCTGTTGGTCTGAAAGGTGCCGCTTGGACTCTAAAGTTGTTCTACTGTCTTCCTCTATGTAACGGTTGAGGATATTCTGTTTCACTGTATCGGAAGAAGTGTGTTTGTACACAAGAGCTCACACCTTGCACTAAACTCTGCTGGTCTTAAAGGTGCAGCTCTGGACTCTTAAGCTGTTCTGCTGTCTTCTTATATGTAATGGCTGAGGAAATTCTGTTTCACTGTATCGGAAGAAGTGTGTTTGTACACAGAAGTTCACACGTTCCATAAAACTCTGTTGGTCTTAAATGTGCCGCTCTGGACTCTAATGCTGTTCGCCTGTCTTCCTATATGTACTCTGTATGTCTTCCTATATGGACTCTGGGGCAAGTGATGCTCTGTCTTCTTGGTGCTGGGGGGGGGGTCAACAGTGGGAGGGCTTCTAGTGTCCTGGCCCCACTGGTGGACCTCCTGATGGCACCTGGTATTTCTGGCCACTGTGTGACACAGAGTGTTGGACTGGATGGGCCTTTGTCCTGATCCAACATTGGCTTCTCTTATGTTCTTATGTAATGGCTGAGAAAATTCTGTTTCACTGTATCGGAAGAAGTGTGTTTGTACACAAAAGGTCACACCTTGCATAAACCTCTGTTGGTCTTAAAGGTGCCGCTCTGGATTCTAAAGCTGTTCTGCTGTCTTCTTATATGTAGTGGCTGAGGAAATTCTGTTTCACTGTATCGGAAGAAGTGCGTTTGTACACAGAAATTCACACCTTCCATAAAACTCTGTTGCTCTTAAACATGCTGCTCTGGACTCTAAAGCTGTTCTCCTGTCTTCCTATATGTAAGGCAGTGCCGGATTTATGCATAAGCTAAATAAGCTACAGCTTAGGGCCTCACAATCTGCTGGGGCCTCAAATAAATACACAATATAAAAATGATTTCAAATATTAAAAAGGCGTATATATTTTAATTTTTTCTGAGACAAGCTGATGTAATTTAAAACAGTAGGGGGCCTCTGGGTTTTGTATAGCTTAGGGCCTCAGCAAGTCTAAATCCGGCCCTGATGTAAGGGTTAAGGAAATTCTGTTTCACTGTATCGGAAGAAGTGTGTTTGTACACAAAAACTCACACCTTGCATAAAAACTCTGTTGGTCTTAAAGGTGCAGCTCTGGACTCTAAAGCTGTTCTGCTGTCTTCCTCTATGTAATGCCACTGGGAGACGAGGAGTGGTTTTGCCTCCAGCGGGCAATTTGGCTCCTGCATAAACTAGTTTGCTCTGGAGCCACCCTCCCTGAGCTAAGACAAAGATGTGTGAGCTGGAGGCTAAAAAACTGCGAGCTAGCTCACACTCACTCGTCTTAGAGGGAACACTGCAACCCCCGGAATCTCTCTTTATCGCCCAGAGGACGTTTGATTCTGGGATTCCCGAGGAGGAGATAACCGGAAATTACCTCATCCTTTCCTCCCGCAGGCTCCTGGGAAACGCAGTCCGGGGCTCCCTGTTGCCATAGAGACTGGAATTCCCTTCTCATTGAGCCGAAGTTCCTGCGGGAGGGAGGGGCCGCAGAGCCTTCTGGGGGCTGTAGTTCGAAGAGAACAGAGGGCGCCGGCCCGGTTATTCCGCCGCCGTTGCCGCTATTTTCCCAGAGGCCCTTGCGGGGGCCGGCCGTTGCTAAGCAGCGGGAAGCGGACTCGGGCCTACTTTCGGGGCGGTGCGGGGATGAAGCAGAAGAAGCTGAAGAGCGGCTCGGTTCGGACCGGGCCTGGACGCAAACGGAAGGGTGAGTGGACGGACGGCTTGAGGGCGCTGGGTTCAAATCCGGCCTCCGTTGCGAAGCTCCGTGGTTGAAGCTGGCTGGGCCGGCCCAACCTATCTCACAGCAGAAAAGAGCCAGAGAGTCCAGGAGCACCTTCAAGAATAACAAAATCTGTGGCAGGGGAGGAGGTTTCGTGAGTCACTGCGGTCACTTCTTCAGATACATATGGAATGTCCTATTTATTGAAGTGGAGTGATTGCAGATGCTTAATAAATGACATTAGTAGGCAAATGACAATAGCAGGTGAATGACAATTGCAGGTGAATAATAATAACAGGAAATGTGATTGGATTTTGGTGAGATACTCAGAGGGATAACAGGTGTGGAGAAATCAGCATTCGTAACAGATAGGAAACCTAGGTCTGGATTCAGTCCCGGGGGATGCATTGTCTGGCGCTTCATGGTCAGTTGCAGTTCAGCAGTCTCTCTTGCAATTGATAACGAAGCTCAAGACAATGCATCCACCTGGACTGAATCCAGACCTAGGCTTCCTGTCTCATTACCGGTGCTGATTCCTCCGGGCCTGTTACCCCCTCTGCACATCTCACCTAACTCTAATCATGCCTGCTGTCGTTATTCGCCCGCTTTTGTCGCTTGCCTGCTAACGTCATTTGGCATCTGAAATCACTTTCCAATAAATAGGACAGGTGGACTCCCATTCTAGCTGTATCTGAAGAAGTGGCTGCAGTGAGTCACCAAAGCGCGTCCTCTGCCACACATTTTGTTAGTTAAAGAGCCAGTTTGATGTAGAGGTTAGGAGCATGGACTCTTGAAAAAGCTCTCTCAGCCTTACCTACCTCACAGGGTGTCTGTTGTGGGAAGGGGAAGGGAAAGGAGATTGTAAGCTGCTCTCTGAGACTCCTTCAAGTAGTGAAGGGTGTTGTATAAATCCAATCTCTCCTCTCTTCTCTTCGTCTTTAAGGTGTCAGTGGACTCTTGCTCTTCTCTACGGCTGTAGACAGACTAACATGGGTAAAGGTAAAGGTTCCCTTGCTCGAAAGCCAGTCGAATCCGACTCTAGGGTTGCAGTGCTCATCTCCGTTTCAAAGCCGAAGAGCCAGTGCTGTCCGAAGACATTTCTGTGGTCATGTGGCCGGCATGACTAAACGCCAAGGCGCACGGAACACTGTTACCTTCCCACCGAAGTGGTACCTATTTATCTACTTGCAATTTCTTGCTTTCGAACTGCTAGGTTGGCGGGAGCTGGAACTAGAGATGGGAGCTCACTCCGTCATGCAGCACGCTTGGGTCTCGAACTTCTGAACTACCGACCTTCCACAGCCTGCAGTTCAGCATCTTAACCACCTGAGCCACCGCAGCTCCATAACATGGGTACCCATCTTGATCTATCTCACAGAGTTGTTGTGAGTGGAAGGAAAGTGTATATATGTTTTCCTAGGCTCAATAAAAGTCTGCTAGGGAAAACAACTATAGAGAAAAGGCCATTGGACATTCAGAAACCTGCAGGGAAAAGTATTCTGTCTAGCAGCTTAGTGGGATGTCATTTAGTAGGTGATGTCATTTACTTCCAAGTCTATGAAAAGATACGTCTGCTCTATGTCCATGCATTAAGTTAGATGCTACCAATGTTATTGTTTATTGTTTTTATGATATTTAATGTGAATTTATTGTAACGAGTGTTTGACTCGATGTGTCGTGAGCCGGTCTGGGGAGGGTGGAGTAAAAATCCCAAAACAAAAAAATAAATTAAAAAAATAAACATTTATTAAAAGGATGGGATTTTTTTTCCTAGCCAAGTCTCTTGGTAATTCTGCCTGGATGCCTTATCCTAAGAACAAACTAGACCTGACCCAGGCTGCCAGAAGGTGTGTAAAAATATTTCACCCTGATGATAATGCTCACCTGTATTCTCGTATTGGTCTCTGCTTCCAAAAAATCAAATTTCTTCTGACGTGAAAAGTTTCACTGAGTTTCCTCTGCGCTAAATCCGGCAAATCTGAATGGCTGGATGTGTGCCTTACTCTTTTCACTCAACCTTAGCTGTACAAAAATATTAATGCTGGTGAAACTCCAGGCACTGCCGCGTGCCACTGGTGAGCCATTTTGGGGAGGAAGACTGGAGCCGCCGTAACTAGTCCTGCGTGTTTGGGAAGAGATGTCTCATACTGTTGAGTGTATTGACTTGCTCTTATGTAATCTACTTGTGAGTCTCAGTAAAAGAAGCAGACAATAAAGCAGACAATAAAGTTTTACAAGATGTATGATTCTATGCAGGGGTCATTTAGTAGAAAAAGAGGTGCAGGAGCTCATTAGCATAACTCATTTGCATATGCCACATCCCCTGACATCACCGGAAGTGTGTCAGAAGGCAACACCCACCGCTCAGGCCCCACTGGACTGTTTTGGATTGCTAGCTATTGGGGGGGGGAACGTGCTGATCTGTCCTCAAGAAGAGGGAGAGCTTGTACCTGAATAAAACTTGGTCTTAAAGGTGCCACTGGACTGTTTTGGGGCCGGGGGGGGGGGCTCTGCAGCTTATCTGGCTGCTTCTTGCTCTGATTGAGGGCTGCTGGGAGCATGTGCCCGCCCCCTGGGCTCTTTACTGCCAGACCTCTGCTCCTGTGTGCTCCTGCAGGAAATGACCCCTGATTCTATGAGGCTAGATGGCCATCTGACGGCAGTGCTGATTCTGTGAACTTAGGCAGATCATGAGAAGGGAGGGCAGGAAGGGTCGCCTCAGTGCTTGGTTCTCGTGGCCCTTTCTTACATGCCCCGGGAAATTCAGATCGCCACTTTGGGGTTAGGAAGCAAGTTTTTTGCTATCTCTGGGCATGGAGGTTTTTTGCTATCTCTGGGCATGGGACAGGAGTCACTGGGGATGGGGGGTGGTATTTGTGAATTTCCTGCCTTGTGCAGGGGATTGGACTAGATGACCCTGGAAGTCCTTATGATTCTATGATCTTCAGTTTCTGGGTGTGATGAAGCGCAAGCGTCCCAGAAGGTTAAAGCAGAAAGTGCCAAAGCAGGATTACAGCTGCACATCAAGAAGAGAAAAGTAACGACTACTGAAGAATTACACAACTTCACGGTTGATCATGAAGATGTTGAAATTGTTCAATATTTTCTGTTCCTTGACTCCATCCTCAACCGAAAGGGAGACTGCGGCCAAGGAGTCAGAAGGAGACTGAGACTGGGGAGGGTGGCCAGGAAGGAGTTAGAAAAGATCCTCAAGTGTTGGGATCTGTCGCTGGCGACGAAGATCAAATCAATTCATGCCCTAGTATTCCCTATTACTATCTAGGTGTGAAAGTTGGGCAATGAAGAAAGCTGACAGTGAGAAAGTAGATCCCTTTGAAATGTGATTTCGGAGGAGAGTTTTTTCAGATAACGCGGACCACCAAAAAGTGGGCTCTAGATCAAATCAAGCCTAAACTCTCTCTAGAAGCTCAAATGACTCAACTGAGGGTATTGGGTCACATTAGGAGAAGACGTCAGGGCTATTTTTGGGCAGGAACGCACAGGAACAGAGTTCCGGCTGGCTCCCACGTTGGCCATCCCCAGCAGGAACTCATTAGCATAATAGGGCACACCCAACGGCAGAAACGCATTAGGATTGGCTACATTACGGTTGTGTGGCCTAACATGCAAAGAAGTTCCTGCTACAAAAAAAGCCCTGCATTTTGACAATAAACAAAATAAGTAGAATAAGAAGCAAAAGGTGGGTGTGGCTGGATGACCACACTTCTGGTGACATGGGGTGTGGCCTAATATGCTAATGTGGTGTGCTATCAGGGTGTGGCCTAATATGCTAATGAGTTTCTGCTGTTGGGTGTGGCCTATTATGCTAATGAGTTCTTGCTGGGCTTTTTCTTACAAAAAGAGCCCTGACAAGAGTCACTGGGAAAGAAAAGAATGCTAGGGAAACTTGAAGGCAGCAGGAAAAGATGAAAACCGAACATGAGATTGTAGGACAAGGGGAAAAGAATGTGATTTCTGATCTTCTCTCCGTGATGTATATTGACGGGTGTCATTGTGCCTTCAAACGTTTACTCATAATAGATCCAGATTTTGGTATGTAACCTAGAATCTTTTGATTAGAGAAACTTATAGCAGAACATATATTTTATAACCGCGTTTTTGTGTATAAGAAGCCTCTGTAGAAGGAATTAGGATGCCATAAGAATGGACTGCTATTTAGGAGTTGCAAGGCTGCCGAGAGCGAAGTTTAATGTGATACACAGCCCTTATCAGCTAGCTCTCCACATGTGAGCCCAGGAAGGGACCCAGTGTTCTCTAATGTTCCCAGTGTTCTGAAGACCAGAATAAGCAAGTGTCATTACTGACACCACTGAGAGATGCACTGTGTCAAATTATGATGGGTTTTTTTTGTTCAAAAAGGTTTTTATTTTCCATTGTTCTCACATTTTACATCTTTTTATCAGTCATTTAGATATTCCATTTTCCTTCCCTCCCCCAAAAGGCTTCCCGCAATGCGTCTCCCTCATGTCCCACATAGATAGATTCAAGATAACATCGAGTATTTAATATTGTTCTAGACAAAGTAAATTTTGTTTCACGTCCCAGTTGTTTTCCAGATATATTTTAAAGTCCTTCCATTCTTCATAAAATTCTTGGTCTTCTTCATTGTTCAATTTTCTGGTTATTTTGTCCATTTCAGCCATGAACAGAACTTTTTGTATCCACTCTTCCAGATCTGGTATTTTTTCTTGTTTCCAGTATTGAGCATATATCATTCTTGCTGTTGTTATCAAATACCAGAACAATGTTCTTTTTGTTATATTTAGTTCTTCCATTTTTAAACCTAAGGGCAGAATTTCAGGTGTCTTCTTAAAAGAACATTTTAGAATCTTTTGCATTTCACTGTGGATTTTGGTCCAAAAGTCCATAGCTTTATCGCATGTCCACCACATATGATAAAATGAGCCCTCATGTTTTTTACATTTCCAACATTTACTAGACATATTCTGGTTCATATTTGCTATTTTCTTGGGTCTCATGTACCATCTATACATCATTTTATAAGTTTTCTTTTACATTGGTACAAATAGACAGTTTCATAGAGTTTTTCCACAAATATTCCCATGTTTCTATAGTTATTTCCTTATTCATATTAACTGCCCATTTTATCATTTGACCGCTCAGCCATTTCATGGAGTGCCCACGAGTCCTTGTATTGTGAGAAAGGGAGAAAAGTACCTCTTTCTCGACCAGCTCTTTCCCATGCATAATCTTATAAACCTCGATCATGTCACCCCTCAGCCTTCGTTTCTGCAAGCTAGAGAGCCCCAAGCGCTTTAACCTTTCTTCATAGGGAAAGTGTTCCAACCCTTTTATCATTTGAGTTGCCCTTTTATCTCCTCTCCTGCTTTCCCGCAGGCCTTAGCGATGTCTCCCCCTCCACCAGCTTGCCGCCTCTGGTGGAAGGCCAGCTGCGCTGCTTCCTGAAGCTGACCGTGAGCAAAATCCTGTGGACGGTGACCAAACCTCCGGCTTCCACCGTCGTTCGAGTGAGGTGGTGGGGAGAGACTTCCGACGGCACCGTCTTCATCCCCCGGGGCACTTCTCAGGTGGAACAGAAAACGTTCAGGACCACCACCCGCTACCCGATTCGGTGTGGCCCGAAACAGTTTACCTCCTACCTGACAGGTACGTGGGGAGTCCTTGGATGATAAACATGTGGTCTGTCGGTTGGGAATTGCTGAAGCGGAAATGGAAACGAATGTCAGACTGGGACCTGGGAGACACCGCCAGTTATCTTGCTGGGTGATCTTCATCCAGTTGCCGTCTTTCAGCTGAGCCTACTTCACAGGGTTGTTGTGGGGAACTGAGGAAGGGAGAATTGTTTATGCTGCCTTTTATGCCTTGAAGAGAGAACTGGATTTTTAAAAAAAGTTAATTCTGCTGTTGTGGTGTAGTGGCTGAGTGTGCGGACTCTAATCTGGGAGAACCGGGTTTGATTTCCCACTCCTCCACTTGCACCTGGCTGGATGATCTTGGGCAAGCCGTAGTTCTCTCAGAGCTGTTCTTGAAAAAGAGCAGTTTCTGTCAGAGCTCTCTCAGCCTCACCGACCTCACAGGCAATGCTCCCTCTGAGCTGTGGAGTCTTGTGAGCAAAAATTCCACTTTGTGAGCTACTGGCATTAAAGTTGTGAGTGAGCAATTTGGCTACTGCATAAATTAGTTTGCTCTGGAGCCATCCCTTCCTGAGCTAAGACAAATATGGGTGAGCCGGAGGCTAAAAAACTGTGAGCTAACTCACATTGACTCAGCTTAGAGGGAACACTGCTCATAGGGTGTCTGTTGTGGGGCGGGGAAGGGAAAAGAGTTTTTAAGCCGCTCTGCGACTCCTTTCGGTAGTGAACGGCAGGGTAGAAACCCAGCCTCTTCTTCCTCTACTGTGGCTGCGATCACACGGAGCATTAGGCACGCTAGAGAGACGGAAGATAGGTGGATTTTCCGGGCGCGATCTCACCGCCAAATCTGGGAAGCGTAGAGCTCCCGTGGGGAACCCGAGGCTTCCCGCAGAAGATGCGCGGTTAAAAACTAGTACCTCGGAGGTACTAGTTTCCGGTAACCGCGGGGCAAGGGCGGGCGTCTGATCGCGTTTCCGGTGGTAGTTCCAGCACCCGCCCATGCCCCCTCGTATAAAGTTTTTTTTTCAACTGTCCACGGGGTGCGCACGAGCACCCAACGGGGCATGCGCACACTTTGGTGTCCGGAGAAAAAACCACCCGTTTGCCGCGCCGCTTCTTTGCCGCAGCGCAGGATTGTGGTGTGCTCGGCACCTCCCCCCTACCATGGGACCTCCATGGGACCTCCACGGTACGTCTGCTGGCGCAACCGCGTGTTATTTTGCCCTGGGGCAAACAGCCCCACTTCCCCCCCGCATTTTCCTGCCCGTGTGCCCGCGGCCTGTGTTTAGCTTTGTGTGTTCTACTGTGTGGGCTTAATCAGGGCTTCTTCTTCTTCTTTTTTTGTAAAAAGAGATGCCGAAACTCTCAAGAGGGAAATGAAGTTTTCAATCTGTATACTGTGAAAGCCCATTTTAAAAAGAATTTTGTCAAAGTGGTTCTGGAACTCCATTCCGGCACATCCCCCCAGAATAAAAGCCCTGGGCTCAGTATACCAAGACGGGGCAATGGTCCATCTAGCCCCGAATGGACTCGCAGGGGACCTTCAGTGTGCATTCCATATGTCGTGCCCTGGAGGCAAAACCCCACTCCATAGATGCGTCATGTCAGGTCATAAATGCTTTAGAAGGGATGGAGCAAAGAATTTAAAATTATTCTGTGTTGCTGACCAATTTGGTGATTTTTGTAATTGGCACAAAGATTTTTATCTTATTTATTGATTGATTTGATTTGTATCCCGCCCTACCCCGCAACCGGGCTCTGGGTGGCGCACAACACATAAATGTAACAATTTAAAAGATTAAAACATAATAGAATAAATAAATAATAGGAGCAGAAGGTTCCCAACACGTAGGAAATGCATTTTCGGTCCTTCAGGTAGGTTGCCAGCTCTAGATTGTGACATGCCTGGAGATTCTGTGGGCGGATTCTTATTTGGAGAGGTCTTTTCTTTCAGCTCATAATGTTGATGCACACATGGAGATATTGCCATTTGCCTCAACCTTAATTTATTGCTCCTTGGGGATTGTAATATTCAGCCACCAGTCTTCCTAAAACAGCATACCTCGGAATCTTTGGAAAGGGTTCAGAGAATCCAGCGAGTGCAGAAGGCAGCAGCCCGAATAAGCTTCACAAGGTGGCACCCTTCCCTTGCCCCACACCAAATGGTCTGTCGGATTTATAGCCACATCTTAGCTGCACCTTGTCAGACTCCCCAGGTGACCAGAACATAATGTTGCCAACCGGAGCAAAGATAGGGCTTTGTGCAAAGAGCTTGTTCTACCTTGTCAGAGAAAGATCCGTCAAGTTGATAGGTACTCTCAGGGCTATTTTTGTAGAAAAAGACCAGCAGGGACTCATTAGCATAATAGGCCACACCCAACCACAGAAACTCATTAGCCTATTAGGCCACACCCCTGACAGCACAGCTCAATAGCACATTAGGCCGCCCCCCCATGTTACCAGAAGTGTGGTTATCCAGCCACACCCACCTTTTGCTTGTTATTCTGTTTACCTTGTTTGTTGTCAAAACCCAGGGCCTTTTTTTGGAGCAGGAACCCCTTGCATGTTAGGCCACACACCCTTATTGTAGCCAATCCTAATGAGTTTCTGCTGTTGGGTGTGGCCTATTATGCTAATGAGTTCCTGCTGGGCATGGCCAACTTGGGAGCCAGCCGGAACTCCGTTCCTGTGTGTTCCTGCCCAAAAATAGCCCTGGCCGTACTCTAGAGAGACGTTTAAAAGACAGAAGCAAGTTGCTGTGTATGTAGATCAGGGGTGTCAAACTCATTTGTTAGGAGGGCCGGATCCGACATAAATGAGACCTTGTCGGGCCGGGCCATGTGTGCCATAAAATGTCACGCCAGGTAGCGGAGATAAGGCAACGCTTTCCAGGTGTGAGTCAACGCACGACCACTGAGGAGAGCTTAAATCATCTTTATTTAACTTCACACGCATTCAGAAGATCATTTACTCACAATCAAGCTGATAGCTGGGTGGAAAGTTACATCTTGTGATCTAGGTCAGTTCTATAGCCGTGGGGAGAAAGAGATGAGTTTCCCCTTCTCCTTTGAGGTAAGGATAGACAAAGAAGCAGGAAAAGAGCAATAAAACTCCTATCTTTGTGCCTCTGAGCTCAGGAAATTACCCTAATGAGCCAGTCAGAGGGAAGCTACTGGGACCCCTAACTGAGAACTACAATTCCCAGGTGCAACTACTCTTAAAGATACACAGCAGTTTTACCAAACTACTACTGCCTACAGTTAACGCTTACTGGGGGCAGCACAAGGACGCAGACATAAAGATGCTTAAAACATTAGCTCTGTAAGCTGCAAACCTAGTTTTGATTCATTGATGTCCACCACAGAAATCTCCTGCTCAGAGTTCTGAGTCTAGGACCCAGGTTAAAACACGAAATGGCTGAGTGATTAAGAGAGTCTGGCGAAGCAAGCGATGATGCAGCAGCAGCAGAACTGGAAGCAGGAGATGGCCAGTTCCACTGCGGGCCCGATGGAAGCCCTCCGGGGGCCTGAATCTGGTCCCCGGGCCGCATGTTTGACACCCCTGCTCTAGAGAGATGTTTAAAAGACAGAAACAAAGAAGCTGCTTTGTACGTAGATGGTACCTGGGATGTTTCGATTGCCGGTTTTTACATTTGTGAGTATAAATGCATTCCTTTGTGTCAGGCCACTCATTTTCCTCCCCTTTTGGTTTCTGTAGACATGGGTGTTCTCGTACTGGAACTAATGACCAGAACAGACCACCTCCCCATCGGGCGCGTCCAGATCTGCGGGCTTCCGCAGCTGTCTCCAAGTCACCCAATCAGTGGATTTTTCACCATCGTGTCACCAACGTCTGAGAAGATGGGAGAGCTGCAGGTACCTCTGAAGCCTTTCCCTGCCTGACGCTTTTCTGAACCTTGCTGGCCTGGTTTAAGCTACAGCTGTAGACAGATGGGGCTCAGAACATGTACGTTGCAAGGGAAAGGGGGGGAGGGGAAGCACTGTCTTGAACTTCATGGTCAGTTGCAGTTCAGCAGCCTCTCTCGCAATTGCAATCGATAACGAAGCTGAAGGCAACGCATCCACCTCGGACTGAATCGAAACCTAGGTTTCCTGTCTCAGGTTGTGTTTGTGGCTGGGAGCCAGGACATTCCCCATTCCGATCTTACTGCAAGCTGTGGTCTCTGGGCCTCCTCCCACCCAAATCACTGAAATGACGTATGTATGTATTTATCAACTTTATTTGTACCCCGTCTTTCTTCCCAATGGAGAGCCAGAATGGCTGACATCATTCTCCTCCCCTCTGTGTTATCCTCACCACAGCCCTGCGAGGTAGGTTAGGCTGAGAGTGTGGGTGACCAGCTCCGTGGCACAGTGGGGATTAGCCCTGACCTGGATAGCCCAGGCTAGCCTGATCTCGTTAGATCTCGGAAGCGAAGCAGGGTCAGCCCTGGCAAGTGTTTGGAAGGGCGACTGCCAAGAAATACCTGGGTCATGACACAGAGGCAGGCAATGGCAAGCCACCTCTGAAACGTCTCTTGCCTGAAAAACAAGTCTAGCTTGCCCCCTAGTGGTGCATAACGCTAAAAGCCAGTTTGGTGTAGTGGTTAAGTGTGCGGACTCTAATCTGGGAGAACTGGGTTTGATTCCCCACTCCTCCACTCGCACCTGCTGGATGACCTTGGGCAAGCTGTAATTCTGATAAGAGCTGTCCTTGAAAAAGAGCCGTTTCTGTCAGAGCTCTCTCAGCCCCACCTGCCTCACAGGGTGTCTGTTGTGGGGAGGGGAACGGAAAGGGGTCTGTAAACCGCTCTGAGACTCCTTTGGGTCGTGAAGGGCGGGGTATAAATCCAATCTCTTCTTCTCGAGAGAGCTCTCTCAGCCCCACCGACCTCACAGGTTGTCTGTTGTGGGGAGGGAAAGGGAAAGGAGGTTGTAAGCCGCTCTGAGACTCCTTTGGGTCGTGAAGGGCGGGGGGTATAAATCCAATCTCCTCTTCTTCTAAAAGAGTTAGTACTTCTGGCTACCAGACAATCTTAGGATCTCCTGGCTATACTACACACAGTGCCATACAATAACAATAAGTGGGGATTCAGACCTGATCCTCTTAACTACCACATCACGCTGGCTCTCCCACATGCTTTACATGGCATTTTGAAGAGTTATATTAACACTAAGTATTTATAATTAAATCTGTATTGTGGTTGTTGAGCAGAGAAAACCCCTTTTGCTTGTTATCTTCCAGGTGTCTCTTGTTCTGGAACCTCTGTCCGAAACCTACGACAGCGGCAGCTCCGTCCCAAACACAGACGTGAGCTTCGGTGCCGGGGTGCCGGCGCAGGGAGCCAAAGAGGCCGCCGATCCCAGCCACCTCCTCGCCCCCTCTCAGCTGTACCGGCTCCCCGGCGTGAGCCTGGTTGGAAGCGAATCCATCAGCAGTAGCAGGAGCGCAAAGCCCAGGTGATTTCTTTTCCTTTCCCCTGATCTCCGTGGAGGTTTAAATCACAGTCGGTTGGCAGCCTCCTCCGGTAGATTCGTGCGGCTCAGACGTCCTGGATAGAGAACACGTTTGTCCTGCAACACACCTCACAAAGGTAGTCTCAGCTGCCTTCCTCTTCCTTGCGAGTTCCCCTTGCTTTCTTGTTTGAGGGAGCATGCTCAGAGAGCAGCTTGCAGAACCGTCTCCTTCCACAACCCCCCGTTTGCCAGCTACAGTCATCATGAAACCAGAACCGCTAAACGCCAAAGGCGGGCTGCACCTCAAAAGCTCCCCACTACTCGAAAAGGAATAATGGCCCCGGTCACACGGAGCATTAGGCACGCTAGAGAGACGGAAGATAGGCGGATTTTCTGGGCGCGATCTCACCGCCACATCTCGGAAGCGTAGAGCTCCCGTGGCGCACCCGAGGCTTCTCGCCGAAGATGCGAGGTAAAAAACTAGTACCTCGGAGGTACTAGTTTCCAGAAACCACGGGGCAAGGGCGGGCGTCTGATCGCGTTTCCGGTGGTAGTTCCGGCGCCCGCCCATGTCCCCTTGCAAAAAGGTGTTTTTTCCCCCAAGTCTCCACGGATGCGCACAAGCACCCAACAGAGCATGCGCACATTTCAGTTTTTTAAAAAACCCACAACCCCGTTTGCCGCTCCGCTTCTTTGCCGTCGTGTGATCAGCACCTCCCCCCTAACCACGGAAGCTCGACGGGACCTGAACCCGACGCCTGGTCGCGCAGTTGCGCGTTAGTTTGCTCCGGGGCAAACAGCCACGCCTCCCCCCCGCATTTTCCTGCCCGTGTGGCTGAGGCCAATGTATAGTAAACAGTGTTCCCTCTAAGCTGAGTTAGTGTGAGCTAGTTCACAGCTTTTTAGCCTCCGGCTCACACCTTTTTGCCTTCACTCAGGAGGAATGGCTCCAGAGCAAACTAATCGATGCAGCAGCCAAATTGCTCGCTCACAACTTGAATGCCAGTAGCTCACCAAGTAGAACTTTTGCTCACAAGACTCCACAGCTTGGACAGAGCATCGCTCCAGAGCAAACTAATTTATGCAGCAGCCCAAGCGTTCGCGCACAACTTGAATGCCAGGGGCTCACAAAGTAGAACTTTTGCTCACAAGACTGCACAGCTTGGAGGGAGCGTTGATCGTAAGAGTATAAATGTTGCACCAATGAAAATTCAGAAATAGTAACTCTATTGAAAATAGTGCAACACTTCAGTCAAATACCAAAACTGTGCAAATGAACTCACAACATTCCCAAAAACACAATTGCCAAATGAACAAATAGGATGTAGTCAAGCAAAATCTAACTCTGCAAAAGCTGAGACATCCTACAAAAATGAGAACTAGAACATTCAGATGTTACAATACATTGTGTACAGTATAACAGCAAATAACAGAGATACAAGGTCCCGGTATAGCTTCCTTGTTTCCACAAGAATTCTTCTTCAGTCGCTATTGTAGTGAGACTGAATCAGTGTTGAATGAAACAGTGTAAAAAACACTCCTAAAGCCTCCCGAGGGAATGACCTGGGGTGATAATCTCCCAGTCTCCCGTCCGGGAGAATAAGCTTACACTATCATCAAAAAGAAACATATACTCCACAATAAATCTGGCTAAGTCTGCTGACAGTTCAAAAGTGGGATGTACTGGACACAATATATTTAAATATTAAATAATCTTTCAATTTATTGATCACTCAATCCTTGCAGAGCTGCCGGCTCTAAGCGATTTACAGTTACTCATGTGTAGACACGGGACTAAGAATGATGGGGGTAAGGGAGGACAACATATATCATTTTTTTTTTAACACAATTTTATTTTCATGAAAATATTGACATATCATCAGTTCAAGTTCATATTTCAGTTTTAACCCCATACCAATATCCCCAATTTTCTCTCTCCCTCCCCCAGGCTTCCCGCAATGCTTCCCCCCAACATATATCATTTTTAAATCACACACACTTCGCAGTCGACAGGGAGTTTGGTCAGCTGTAAGCATCAGACGTGTCCCGGCAGCATTCTTTAGTCGCTGTCGCTTGATGTCGTCAGCATTTTCTCGGTCGCAGCGCACCACTGCCACCGTCTGGCCGGAATGGCCCATTGCAGGCTTTTCTTTGAAGCTGCGTAGATCTCTCTCCGCTTTTGAGTTTACGCGCGGACCTTCCATTTGTCGGCTAACACTTTCCCATGGGGGGTTAATTGTAATCTCTGTATTGTAATCTCTGAATGTAATTTTATTGTAATCACCCTTCTGGGACGTTCTGGTGCTGACGTAAGAGTAGCAGTTCTCTTACAAAGGAATTTCAGAGGGAGATTAAAGAGCAAGATTCCAGTAGCACCTTAAAGACTAACAAACTTTGTGGTAGGGTAGGAGCTTTCAAGAGTTGGGCTGTAAGGAAGGCCGAGCACTGAAGAATAGATTCTTTTGAGCTATGGTGCTGGAGAAGACTCTTGAGAGTCTCTTGGACTGCCAGGAGATCGAATCAGTCCTAAAAGAAATCAACCCTGAGTCCTGACTACTGTTCCCTGGAAGGCCAGAGACTGACGCTGAAGCTCAAACACTTTGGCCACCCAATGAGAAGGGAGCAATCACTGGAGAAGACCCTGATGCTGGGAAAGACTGAAGGTCAAAGAAGACGGGGACAGCAAAGGACGAGATGGTCAGACAGTGTCATCAAGGCAACAAACACGAAATTAAGCAAACTCCGGAGCACGACGGAAGACAGAAGGGCCTGGCATGATGTGGTCCAGGGGGTTGCGAAGAGTCGGACTCGACTGTGTGACTGAACAACAACAGATGAGCTTTCGTGAGTTACTGCTCACATCTTCAGATATCTGAAGAAGTGAGTAGTGACTCATGGAAGCTCCTACCCTACCACAAATTTTGTTCATCTTGAAGGAGCTCCTGGACCCCTTGCTCTTTTCTACTGCTACAGACAGACAAACACAGCCGCCTTTCTTGATCCATCTCCAAAGGGACATTAGACAGGGAGACTGCTGAATTGCAGCTGATAATGAAACTCAAGGCAATGCATCCTGAATCCTATCTTATTACCAGTGGTGATTTCTCCATGCCTACTACCCCTCTGGAGCTGCGGTGGCTCAAGTGGTTAAGACGCTGAACTGCAGGCTGTGGAAGGTCGGTAGTTCAGCAGTTCGAGACCCGAGCACGCTGCATGACGGAGTGAGCTCCCGTCTCTAGTTCCAGCTCCTGCCAACCTAGCAGTTCGAAAGCAAGAAATTGCAAGTAGATAAATAGGTACCACTTCAGTGGGGAGGTAACAGCGTTCCGTGCGCCTTGGTGTTTAGCCACATGACCACGGCAACGTCTTTGGACAGCGCTGGCTCTTCGGCTTTGAAACGGAGATGAGCACCGCAACCCTAGAGTCGGATTCGACTGGCTTTCGAGCAAGGGAGCCTTTGCCTTTACTACCCCTCTGCACATCACACCTAATCCCATCACACCTGCTATTGTCATTTGCCTGTTGTTGTAATTTGGCATCTGAAGTCACTCCACTCTCCAAGATATAAGGACGGATGGACTCACATTCTAGCTGTATCTGAGGAAGTGAGCAGTGACTCATGGAAGCTCCTACCGTGCCATAAATTTCGTTAGTCTCTTGCCCTTTTCTACTGCTACAGATAAACCAGGAATGGTTAGCAGAGTTCCCTTTAAGCTGAGTGAGTGTGAGCTGGCTCACAGTTTTTTAACCTCCGGCTCACATATTTTTGCCTTCAGTCAGGAAGGATGGCTCCAGAGCCAACCAGTTTATGCAGTAGCTAAATCACTCGCTCACAACTTTAATGCCAGTAGCTCACCAAGTAGAATTTTTGCTCACAAGCTTAAAGGGAGCATTGGTCCAGACCTCTATTCCCCCTAAACTGAGTTAGTGTGAGCTAGCTCACACTTTTTTTTAGCCTCTGGCTCACCCATTTTTGTCTCCGCTCAGGAAGGAGGGCTCCAGAGCCAACCAATTCATGCAGCAGCCACATCGCTCGCTCACAACTTTAATGCCAGGAGCTCACCAAGTAGAATTTTTGCTCACAGGACTCCACAGCTTAGAGGGAGCGTTGATGGTTAGTGTCATAAAACTGACTGGCAGATGTTAGTTCCTCGTCTGAAGTGTCCCTTTGTGCCACTGGTTTGTTGAACTTCCCGAACTTCAAACTGCTTGGCTTCAACCATGCATATTATTAAAGAACCGCACAGCCCTTTCCTTGTCCTTCCTTTCTTTCCTCTCCCATACCTATTCAATATGCACGCACAGCTCACCGGCAGGGCTCACTGAGGAAACCTGCTCTATGTTTGACGTCCTGCTGGCTTGTGTGTTTTGAAACAGGGGGAAGGATCATTTGTACTTCCGAGATAACAGCGAGCACATCAGAGATGCCTTCGTTCCAGGGCAGGAGGGTTCCTTGAGCGTGACGGCTCCCAAGCAAAAAGTCCTGCTCCCCACCAACTCTGATCACGTTCTTTCCCGGAACAACCCAGCCTCAAAAGACCTCCTTTCAGGTATACAGATTTTCAGACTTCCGACGTAAGGTGGCCCTGTGAATCAATGACCGCCAGAATATCCTCTCGTGTTTTTTTTTTTTGTTTTTTTATAAAGAATTTTATTGGCTTTTTTTTTTGAAAGAGGTAAAGAGAAAAGAAGGGAAAAGAAAAGTTACAGAGATCTATAAAGAGAGTCCAATTTAACATTCTGCATGCAAATCTCATGAAAGCCTATTGCCATCATTCTTATTGGTCTTCATTTATTCTTAGTTTCTCAGTACTTGTGTCTTAACAGGTTGTAAAAGGCCCTCCACGGTCCCATAAATTCTTCTTCCATTTCTCCTTTTAATATATTTGTCAATTTGTCAATTTTGGCACAATCCATAATTTTCATTATTAACTCATAAACCAGTTTGGTGTAGTGGTTAAGTGTGCGAACTCTAATCTGGGAGAACCGGGTTTGATTCCCCACTCCTCCACTTGCACCTGGCTGGATGACCTTGGGCAAGCCATAGTTCTGATAAGAGCTGTCCTTGGAAAAGAGCCGTTTCTGTCAGAGCTCTCTCAGCCCCACCCACCTCTCAGGGTGTCTGTTGTGGGGAGGGGAAGGGAAAGGAGTTTGTAAGCTGCTCTGAGACACCTTTCGGTAGTGAAGGGCGGAGTATAAATCCAATCTCCTCCTCCTCCTCCTCCTTCATCGGATTGTGAAAACCACTAGCTTGTCCTGCTTCGAGACATAATGCAAGAGTGACTTGCCTCTGAGAATGTTCTGGCAAACCTTCTGTGCGTCTGTTTGTGTGTTTGCACGGGGAGAAATCCTGAGGCTTACTCCTTTTGCACCCTTCCTTCAAGCCCTCTTGGATCAAGGCAACAAGCTTCGGAACGCCATGGTTGCATCCGCGATGAAATCCACTCCCGACGCCGGCCTAGAATTGTATGAGACTCACCCTTCCACGAAGCGAGACGATCCCCGAGCGGCAGGAATGTGAGTTTGGGTGGGTAGATGGTTATTACTCACGGCATGAGGTTTGGGGTGGTCAGTATCCGGAGCCCCGAGAATTGTGAATGGAGTGAGGTCAGGGGATGCAGTGCCCTGTGAAAAGCTGCTCTTGAGGGTCAGGTGACCCTTCAGTGTTTCTGTCCAGTTCCTCCTGCAGTCCCCCCCCCCTTCCCATTACATTCCCATGCTTGTTTCAGGGGACACTGTAATAAGACTGGGAAGATATCCATTCCATGAAGGGTGTGTGTGTTTTGTTTTAATGGTTCTAAATTTGGTTTCTGTCATGTGGGTTTGAACCGTTAGCCATCTCGGTGGTCCTTGGTAAAGGCACAGATCGAGATGGGTAGCCATGTTAGTACATCCGTAACAGTAGAAAAGAGCAAGAGTCCAGGAGCACGTTCAGGACTAACAAAATTGGTGGCAGGGGAGGCGCTTTCGTGAGTCACGGCTCACTTCTTCAGATGCCGCTAGAATGAGAGTCCATCTGTCCTTATATCACAAGGTAGATGGATTCCCATTCTGTACGGCTGAATGTGGTTCCTTCCGTGGAGATGGATCAAGATGAGTAGCCATGTGAGTCTGTCTGTAGCAGTAGAAAAGAGCAAGAGTCCCAGAGCACCACAACATTTGTGGCAGGGTAGAAGCTTTCATGAGCCACTGCTCACTTCTTCAGATACAGCAAGAGTGTGAGTCCATCTATCTTTATAATAGGAGAGTAGAGTGATTTTCAGATGCCAAATGACAACAGCAGGTGAATGACAATAGCAGTTGTGATTGGATTAGGTGTAATATCCAGAGGGATAGCAGGTGTGGAAATATCAGCCTTGGTAATGAGACAGCAAACTCGATTCAGTCCAGGAGAGGAGAATGGTGTAAGACACTTTGGGTCCCCATTGGGGAGATAGATCAAGATGTGTTGCCATGTGAGTCTGTCTGTAGCAGCAGAAAAGAGCCAGAGTCCAGGAGCACCTGAAAGGCTAACAAGATTTGTGGCAGGGGAGGAGCTTTTGTGAGTCACTGCTCACTTCTTCAGATACGGCTCGAGTGTGAGTCCCACCTGTCCTATCACAAGGGCAATGGGTTTCCCATTCTGTGCGGCTAAATGTGGTGCCTTCCAGGGAGACAGATCAAGATGGGTTGCCATGTGAGTCTGTCTGTAGCAGTAGAAAAGAGCAAGAGTCCCGAAGCATCTTCAAGACTAACGAAATCTGTGGCAGGGGAGGAGCTTTCGTGAGTCCCGGCTCACTTCTTCAGATACGGCTCGAGGGTGAGTCCCACCTGTCCTATCACAAGGGCAATGGGTTTCCCATTCTGTGCGGCTAAATGTGGTGCCTTCCAGGGAGACAGATCAAGATGGGTTGCCATGTGAGTCTGTCTGTAGCAGTAGAAAAGAGCAAGAGTCCCGGAGCATCTTCAGGACTAACGAAATCTGTGGCAGGGGAGGAGCTTTCGTGAGTCCCGGCTCACTTCTTCAGATACCTCCAGGTATCTGAAGATGTCAGCGGTGTCTCATGAAAGCTCTTACTCTGCCACAGATTTTGTTAGTGTTTAAGGTGCTCCTGGACTCTTGCTCTTTCCTACTTGTAAGGGCAGGAAGGCGAGATACAAATGGTGTAAATGACTAAATGTCATGAACTCACTCTTACCCATTTCGCTTTGGGCAAGCACCCTGGCTTGGAACAGCTGAGAGATTTTAGGGTAGTGCTGTGACCTGAAACCAGGAACGCTGATATAATTCACTGGATCAACTTCTGTCCGCATAGCAATATGCAAGCTATGAAGTAGATATTCTGCATCTAACATTGGTAAAATGCAAGAGTACACACACATGCATAGAAAGGGAGTTAAATGCTCTCTCTGTGTGTATACACACACTTAGAAGAAGAAGAAGAGAGATTGGATTTATACCCTGCCCTTCACTCGGAGTCTCAGAGCAGCTTACAAACTCCTTTTCCTTCCCTTCCTCACAACAGACACCCTGTGAGGGAGGCGGAGCTGAGAGAGCTCTGACAGAAACTGCTCTTTTTCAAGAACAGCTCTGACAGAACTATGGCTTGCCCAAAGTCATCCAGCAGCTGCAAGTGGAGGAGTGGGGAATCAAACCCGGCTCTCCCAGATTAGAGTCTGCGCACTTAACCACTACACCAAACTGACTCACACGTATGAAATGAAGACAGAGAGATCGTTTTGCCGAGTGGAGTCCTCGGGTTATTACAGTGCTCTGCAATCACATTTCCTTATAGAAAATTTTCAGAAATCTTCTTCAAGTGACCAAAACCAAAAGCCAGTTGCATATTGATGTGTCTGCGCCGTTACGCGAATTTCGTTTGGGAACGCAGATGTTTCAAAATAAGCCGATTAGTGAACACAAACGCATGAAGCTGCCTTATACTGAATCAGACTTATACACAATATACCAAGTATGTGACTTTAAGGAACCAGTACAAAACTAATGACTACAGTTTATTAATCCAGATAAGCATGGTTTGTAAGATAATAACCAGTAATAAATCAGACCATTGGTCCAGCAAAGTCAGTATTGTCTACGCAGACCGGTAGCGGCTTTCCAAGGTCTTAGGCGGAGGTCTTTCACATCACCTCCTACCGAATCCTTAACTAGAGATGCCTGGGATTGAACCTGGGACCTTCTGCATGCCAAGCAGATGCTCTGCCACTGAGCCACAGCCCCCCACCATAGTTCTCCAGGGTCTCAGGCTGAGGTCTTTCCCATCATCTCCTGCCTGGTCCTTTTAACTGGAGATGCCGGGGATTGAACCCGGGACCTTCTGCATGCAAAACAGAGGCTCTGCCACTGAGCCACTGCCTCTCCCACAAATCCCTCCTATTGTACCAGTCTGTTCTGATTCTTGACCCACTCTGTGATCCCATCGTCTGAATTTTTAAAAAACAAACATATCTGAATGTCACTGGTTCCTCTAATTTTTTCTGCCTACTGAGTGGAGCAGTTCCTATCCCGAGCCAAATATTACTGCTATAATCTTAACATGGGCAATAGGCAGTACAACACCCTGTGCGGCTCCAGACGGCTGCTAAGCGATACTTCCTGTGTTAATGAGCGGCTGCTCACGCACACAGCTTAGAGGGAATGCTGCAAGTGAGCGTATATCTCTGGAATAGTTTGTTTCCTGTTTAAATGCCAAAAAGCGGAGCCATCATAATTGTGCTTGATGACCTGATTCGGTCCTCCTTCCCCTGTCCCCAGGAATCTGAAAAACCTGAATTCCATCCTCCTATCTTTGGGCGAGGATCCTCTCCAGCCGCCGGCCGACCACACAGAATTCGATTTGCATGCTGAAAACCAAGCCATCCAGCTCCTGTTGGGCAGGTAAGCTGTGAAACGTCTGCCCGTCGAGCACATTTTTATTCTGCTCTTTCTCCAAGGAGCGCAAGGCGGCATAGGTGATTCCCTGCTACTCTGTTCCCCACAACGACCTTGCGAGGGAGATTAAGCTGAGAGACAGAGTGACTGGCCCAAGGTCACCCAGCTGGATCATTGGCAGAATGTCTCAGCTTTCATCTCCCAGGTCTTAGTCTGACATTTGGACCACCACACCAGTGGCTCCCTGCCTTTTTGGTATGGTAACCCACATGTCCATATCGACTTGGTATGGAGACCCATCCAGGGCTGGCTCAAGGTTTTGGCACCTTAGGCAAACTATTCTCTTGGCAGCCATGTAGAATCATAGGATGGGAAGGGATCTCCAGGGTCATCTAGTCCAACCCCCCTGCACAATGCAGGAAATTGACAAATACCTTCTACCCCTCAGACCCCCAGTGACCCATGCCCAAAAGATGGCAAAAAACCTCCAGGATCCCCGGCCAAACTGGCCTGGGGGAAAACTGCTTCCTGACCCCAAAGTGGCGATCGGCATTTCCCTGGGCATGTAACAAACGGCCACGAGCACTAAGCACTGAGGCAACCCTTCCTGCCCTCCCTCTTAGGATCTGCCTAAGTTCACAGAATCAGCATTGCAGTCAGAATGGCCATCTAGCCTCTGTTTGGAAACCTCCAAAGCAGGAGAGCCCACCACCTCCCAAGGAAGCCTGTTCTACTGAGGAACTGCTCTAACTGTGAAGGGTGGGGTATAAATCCAATCGCTTCTCTCCTATTAATGATAGAACATTGTGGAAGCAATTCATAGGGACCCCATAAGTTGGTGCCCCCCCCCCCCCAGCACCAAGAATACAGAGCATCCCTTGCCCCAGACTGAGAGTTCCTATCTATACCTTGTGGCTAATAGCCACTGATGGACCTCTGCTCTGTATGTTTATCCATAAGAACATAAGAGAAGCCAATGTTGGATCAGGCCAATGGCCCATCAACACACTGGGTCACACAGTGGCCAAAAATACTAGGTGCCATCAGGAGGTCCAGCAGTAGGGCCAGGATACTAGAAGCCCTCCCACTGTTGCCCCCCCCC
>NW_015176607.1:0-280 GCF_001447785.1 Gekko japonicus | reverse complement strand
TGGTTCAAGCAACGTCGCCGTTCAGTAAGAGACTATACTGCAGAGTTCCAGAATCAAGCCGCGAAGTTACGCGATTGGCCAGACAAAGTTCTGGTAGAAATGTACAGAGTGGGTCTGAATGCGGAAATCAGAGAGACTGTGTTACGTTCTGTTGACCCAAATTCCTTGATGGCGTGGGCTCAAGAAGCGGAGAATGCGGAGAGCTGCCTTCAAACCATCAGGCTTGACATGGCAGCCTGCGGAGGGAGACAGACCCCGAACCCTGCCCCGAAGCCGAAAC
>NW_015176606.1:47356-47705 GCF_001447785.1 Gekko japonicus | reverse complement strand
AAGTAAAAAACAGTATTAATTATTTAGGTAGGAGTTGGTATCAAATGTATTATACCAAGTCTGATTGAATATGTAGAGCTAAGCTACAGTACACAAGCAGCTAAGCCGAAGTAAAAAGTTTTTATTTTGTACTGGCACTTACTAGATAAGAAATAACACTAACGAAAACAGTCACAGGTCACCAGTTCCTAGTGCTCCTGAAGACACTTAAAGTCCACAGGAGGCTGGAGTGTGTATATGAATACACCCTTTCCAGCACACTTTGCTAAGGAACTGGTATGAAATCTGTGGGTAACAAGAAAAAGACAAACGATCCCCCCTGGACCCCCCCCCGCTCACCCCCCCCCCC
>NW_015176606.1:39255-46595 GCF_001447785.1 Gekko japonicus | reverse complement strand
GATGCAGGCGAGGGCGAGCTGTTTCTCTTGGAGGAAGACCGAGAGAGTTCCATCGGGTCTGAAAGATTCAGGGAATGTAGAAAGGCGAAGCCCTGCTTGGCTGAGGAAATCCTGTGGCTCTTTCCTTGATGGATTACTTGCAAGATGACCGGGATGACCCAGGAGTATCGAATGTCCTCCTCAGCAAGTCGAGATGTAATGGGCTTGAATTCTTTTCTCTTAATCAATGCCTCCTTGGGGAGATCTGGAAAGAGTTCGATTTTGTCACCATGGTAAGTGGACCTTTTTGCCTAGCCATTGCAAGCACCATCTTCCTGAAGCATAGGTCAAGGAAAGTAATTATTACGTCTCTAGAAGGCACTTTTTTCAACAGACTCACAGGGCCAGCCCGGTATGCTTTGGTGATGATAAGGGGAGACATCTCCTTCAGGCTTCACTTCACCAGCCAGCCAAGTGGAGATTAAGGCACCAAGGTCTTTTTTCAGTTCAATCTTTTCCTCCAATCCTCTGATTTTCAAGTTGCTTTGGCGAAGGGACATGTCTGCTTTAAGAGCTTTCTCAGCCAAAATGTCCTCCATTTGTTGCATGTTCTGTATTTCCGTCTGCATCGTGATCGCAGCATTTAAAGCGCTATCAGCTATATTCCTGTTTTCAGCTATCGTTTTCTGCATCCCTTCAAACTGATCAGAAAGAGGTTTGATGAGTAGAGCAATTTTCTCTAAAATTTGGTGTTCAGTGATGGCGAGCGCTGCCGTTAGATCTGCGGGTATGGTAGTAAGCGCGTCTTTACCAGGGTTGTCCTTCCCGGTCGCCATTTTGACAGCTGAGGTAGAACAGAGGGTCGTTTTTTCGCTTGAAGATTGCGGAGCAAGAAAAGACTGAATCTTCTGTAGTTTTGTAGGTTTAGAAGTATTTTTTTTGTTTCCCCCCATGTATTAGGGCAGTGTAGTGCTTCTCAGATCGCTAGGAGAAAGACAAAGGGGGCCGTGGGATTCAGAGCCAGAGACTCAAGCAGCCATCTTCGTTTTCGCCCCCCGGTGGCTCCGCCCATAGCTTTCTAGTCTGACCAGATAAGAACAACAAAGAAAACCCAATGGACAAGCACAGTGAAATGAGGAAATACACCTTTGCCCAATAGGCCCATCTCACTTTCTCACTGAGACACAAGGCCGATTTCACAGTGAAAATCAATATAGTCAATGACAATATAGTCATTGGATAGGACATCCAATATGCTATAGGATTTGGATTGCAGAAATGTGAAAAAGAAAAAATCCAAAGCATAACTAAAAAAAGGATAAGCATTAACATGACACTTCTCACAATGCAGTAATTACACAGTATCATCATATATACAGTCACAGAGTACATACTATACATAGTATAGTCCACAGTCCTTATCTTTCTGAACTGCTTTGTTCTAGTACAACCATATTAACTATGTAAAGAACGCCCTCCTGAATAATTATGTTTTGTGTAGTTTGTGGAATGCCAAGACAGTGGGATGCCTCCCCCCATCACTTTATAGTTTGACCTCATCAGAAAGGCTATTCTATAAGGTCCCCCCCACTTGCAGCATTGCACTTGCAGAACACCCTGCTCAAATGAGCGAAGGAGGAATGGCAGATCATGGGGCAGTGTTGTTCCTGATGTTGTGTGCGTGCAATTGGCTGTGCCCACAGTGCACATCCATTGTGTATTACAGATTCCCAGTTAATGCACAGCACATGTTCAATTGATGAATCAATGAATGAAAGAAATATATAGTCCATGTGGGTCATCGTCCTCTGTAGAGTTTTTCTGTTTCTCTATTTCATCATCTTTTCCCCACATTGAAGAGGAACAAACAAATCAAAGTGGTTGTATAACTTGAGAAAACACTGGAAACATTGACATGACCCTATCAGCTTGGAAAAGGCCCAAGCGGTTCCAGCCATTCCTCTTCTTCTGAACAATGGACCCCCTTAATGGTTAGCGACAGATGGGATCATCAACGGGATGCAGCTATCTGTCAGGCCATTACACTTGCTCAAGAATCAGTTCAGCTCAAAAAAGGAAGAAAGAAAAGAAAAGAATAAAGAATCTATTCAGTAGCATGCTTGCTGATTGAAATCAGCTCAGCACCCCTTTTGAAGCCGTCCATGCTTGTAGCCGCCACCGCCACCGCCTCCTGTGGCAGTGATTTCCATGTGTTAATCACTCTTTGGGTGAAGAAGTATTTCCTTTTATCCGTTCTAACCCGACCGCTCAGCAATTTCATTGAATGCCCACGAGTTCTTGTATTGTGAGAAAGGGAGAAAAGTACCTCTTTCTCTACCTCCTCTATCCCATGCATAATCTTATAGACTTCAATCTACATAATGAATGGGAGACTCTCTGTGCCTCATGAGAGGAGAAATATTCACACCAACAGTGGTACACAAGACCTACCTCCTCCTCAAGGTTAGTCAGATAACCCAGTTTGGCAGCGCCAGTTCGCACAGTCTCATGACACCTCCCTATTGCTGTTTACAGCAAGCGAGCAAGCATGTGCACTCACGACACAGTAAGGAAAGGACAAATACAAGCGAAACATGGCAGCTAGCTGACATGGACTAGATGACCCTGGACGTCCCTTCCAACTCTATGATTCTGTGATTCTAAGTGAATCTCGGTGGGCTGGGTAGCAATATCTGTTTTTACCCTTTTTTGTTTTTATTTTTGGCAGTCTCATTTAAAGTTAATAAAAAGCAAATCTGCATATTTTTCCAATAAAAATGTGTGTAATACCTGTTCATGTCTTGCAGCTCTCAAACATCTGATGCTTGTTCTATGTGGCTCTTACATTAAGCAAGTTTGGCCACCCCGGGCTAGGTATTCAGCTCACATCTGGTCGACCCCTTTGAAAATGGTCAGTTCAACACTCAGAGATGTTTCTGACAAAATCTGCAGGATTCTCATCAGTAAAACAATAACTAAGTTGGAAAGATTAATACAGCTGACTGCAAGTTAGGCGAAATAATTTGTGGAACCCACTGAGTTATAAAGCAGGAAGCGCATGACAGACGCAGAAAAAAAGGCATGCCCCATACCAAATTAGGTGAAACTCAAATCGTGAGGCCTGCAGTAGATCAATCTTTCTGTTGCCCGCAGAGCAGTCTTTGTGGACATCTCTACATTACACACCACTTTTCTATTCCATCAAGGAATCGTCCTCATTATGGGCTTAATCCATTGTCCAGTGGCATAAACTCTGAAGATACCAGAGGATACCAGAGTTAACATGTTCAAAAATTACTCATATTAGTTATATCCCACATTTCTCACTGATACCCAATGTGTGTTGCACAGTGTACATTAGTACAATTCACAGGATCAGATATTGAATCTGCAATGCAACAGGATTTGGAATCCCAAATTCTGAAACAGAGTTGAAACTCAGATTAAAAAGCCTCTGGCATGTGCATTTCAGGAGGAGGGAATCCATAGTTTGTTCTAGGGTGAAAGATCCTCACATGGAAGCCCAACTTGTTAAGATCAATCTTGATTTTGTTTAACGGAATTCATAAACCAGTTTGAACACCCAAAGAGTGAATGGCAGGCTATAAAACGTTGAAAGGAACAAATATTCCCTGGGGGTCATCTTCATCTTTCCTTGTTTCTTTGCCAATTCTTGTTTCTCTCTGAAGATAATCAAACACATAAAAGTGGCATCTTTGGGCAAACAGTGGAAACAGTGACAGCACCCTATTAGCTTTGGAAAGCTGCCGGCTGCTCCATCTGGTCTTCTTCTTCCAAACAATGGCCTCTTCTTCTGAACAATGGATCTCATTAATGGCTAGCAACAGATGGGAATCATAGTCTGGATGTGCCTAGTTGACAGATGATTACACTGGCTCAGGAGTCACTTCAGGAGCACGCTTACCTGTTGAGGTCAGCTCTGCACACCATAACCTTGAAGCTGGAGATGAACGGAATGGCAGGGAAGATAATATGACACAACCTTCCAAGGAATGTGCCACTTCAAACTGGTGGTGGATTCTAAATTGGATTGCTTCCCACACATCTCTGTCCACACTCATAGGGCACCACCACTAACCTTGGGGTACTGTGCAATGATGGATTCATAAATGGAGAGATGTGTAAGATGTAGAATGGAGAACTAGCCTCAAAGTGGAAACACCATAGATGTCCACAATGGTGACGAGAACACTTTTCCTTCTTCACTAAGCCTGCCAACTGGCCCCTATTTGGCCTGGTCTAATCTTGCCACAGTGATCCATGCCACAGTCACCTCCAGACTGGACTACTGTAATGTGCTCTACACGGAGCTGACCTTGGAGATACTTCAGAAAATTCAGGTGATTCAGAATGTAGCTGCCAGGCTGTTGACTTGTTCATTTTGGCCTACTTGTATGCAGCCAATCTTGAGGAAGCTGCACTGGTTGCCAGTTTGTTTCTGGATTTGGTTCCAGGTGCTGGTTATAACTAGGGGTATGCACACACACACACAAAATTCGACCCGATTCAGATTCGGCCGAATCGGGCAGAATCAATTTCGGCCAGCAGAAAGACTCCTGCAGGTCAATTTTGGAAGTACCAGCAGATTAGGGAGCCAGCCGAATGTCAATTTTGGCACGGTGGCTCAAGTAAGTCTCTGAATATGCACTCAAACACTCACCCTCGCCTTGGTATGTACTCCTTAGCAGTTTTGACCTTTTATACTTCCGCTCCCCCCCTCGTTCACTCTAAAGTCTATGCGCTTGGGAGGTGTCCCTCCCCCACTCACATTATCTTCTGTTCCATGGGATGTGGGTGGGGAGCTTATTTTCTTTTTAATCAATGCTTAAACGACTCACGTTCATAATCAGTCCACGGACCTCGTTTACTCTCCATTTCTAATGCTCGATCTCCTGCACTTGCCCCGGTCAGCGTCACTTAAGTCCATTCAGTCTCTCAGCATGAAGGACCGTCAGAGCAGAGAGGTGCCACAATTCTCCAGCATTACGCCATCGAAGAGGCAACCTCTCAAGAGCTCCATGACCAGTTTGTTCCCCAGAGACCTCTATCCAAATTTACTTTTTCTTACTTAAAAAAATCCTTTTATAACCCTCTTCTTTCTGTAATAGGGACACAAAGTGCATCTCATCATTCTCCTTCCTCCACCTTATTCTCACAACCTTTTGAGATATATCCGGTTGAGGGATCATGATGGGCCCAAGGCCACCCTGCCAACTTGCACGGCAGTGTAGGGATTCAAATCCAGTTCTCCAGGCTCCTAATCCTACACTGCAATAATTATTTCTTGCCAGTTCTCACTGGCCTGCACTGATAGCCAATGTAACTCTCCCAGAAATTTTGGAGAGTTGCTGTATTGAGCTTTTCCTTGTGTGAAATGTTACTTACATCATCAGCTTACAAGAAGGTCCAGGTCCTTTGAAATTTCTCCATAGCTCCCATTATAGTGGCACAACAAATAGCTCATGGCTAGTGTGAGAAGGATGAGGCACAATTCAGCAAAGAAAGTGGATTTCTGTGTTCCATTTATTTCAATAGGAGAGTGAAGTACGTGCCAGGAATTTAATGGGAATCTACAGTACACAAAACAATCCATCCATTTACTGATAAGGCTTGCATCCCCAGCTCCATGGAGATATTTGTAATAAAAGCTATCTGCTTTCTGGACCCCTTAAGTGAAATGACATACTAAAGATCCTAGATTACATTGATTCTACTTACACGCCTTCAGAACTTTCACCACAAACCAGTAAATGTCCAGTTCCTGCCAGATAGCACAGGTGCCAGTATTCACCCACTTCCCCCACCACATTGAATGAGAAACGAGGGTGAAGGGATCCAATCCCAAGTCAGTACGGGAAGCTGGGGAAATGGGAGGGAGGTGTGCAGCCTTGGTACGGCAGTGGTCACTTCCCTTTCCCCATTTGGGTGCGGCATGTGCTTGGAACCAGGAGCACGGTCACATCAGGGTCTCAGGTCAGGCAGCGTGGAAGGCCTGCACTTCAGTGTGCCAGTTCTGGAAACTTCCAGTGGTGGCAATCAGTCATGGTGGCTGCTTGGTGGTTGGAACTGAAACACTGGCAGCCAGAGTTGCTGCTGATGGAGTGGGCTGGCCTTTTCCTTTACCACCATGGTTGGAACTGAAACACTGGCAGCCAGAGTGGGCTAGCCTTTTCCTTTACTGCCACGGGGGCCAAGGAGTGATCCAGAGACGCACTGTGGGCCTACAAGTCAGTGGGCATGATCCAGCAGTGCAGCAGTGGCAATGCCCATCCCTCCTGAGAAGGAAAGATTTGGTGCCGGTGGCGGGAGGGACAGTCCAGAGATTTGGGCCTCGTAGGGCACACAACCTGTCAGCCACTGTGGGGAGGTTACAGAGAGTGGGGGGCAGCAATGACAAGTCCAGCAGGTCATGGGGGCCCTCCCCAACATCCCCTGGGCTCCTAGCACTCAGAGGAAGGAGTGTGGTGGCAGTAGGGTTTAGCCCAAGGAGGAATCAAGCCTTGGTTCCAGCTGTGGCAGCCCTGCAGCACTGGGCCATATACTTGGGGGTGGGCATGCTGAGGCTTTGGGTGAGTAGGCCTCTGGGTGAAATGCCAACCCCCCCCCTACCAGGGACAGTTGGCTGAGTGAAGGATTGAGGGCCTTTGCCTGGGCGGGGGAGTGAGGTGGGAACCTCACCAGCCTCACGTCTGGGCTGACTTGGGGGCCAGGGAGTAGGCCATAATTTTGGGGCCTGCAGTTCACTCTTGCCAGCTGTCCCTGCTTCCCTACCCACTCGGTCCCTGGCTTGCACAGGCCGTGGCATGCGTCACCCACGAGGGCCTATAGGGTATGCCTACAAAGAAGGCCTTGCAGAAGAAGGGTGGGCCAGCCGGCCCACATGGCACTTTCTTCATCTGAAGATGAGGAGGACCCTCCATTCACAACCTGGCAGCCTGAAAAGTACCTGGAAACTGGCTAAGCTTGTTCCACCAGAACAATAGCGAGGATCCTGGAATGGACCTATAGAGTAGTAGTTGTAATGTAAATAGCCTATCATTGGTGGTGGGGTGTGCTGGGGTGTGTGGTCTTTGCAGGCTTTATAAACAGGGCTGCAAGGCCAGTTTTTCAGTCTTAAGAGTTGAGCTGAAATCACTAATAAACTATGAGCTGATCACTATACACGTCTCGAACCCAGTACATTTCAAGGGGTAAAAACAGATATTGATAATGATCTGTAAATATTACTTGCTTGCTTGTAATATTTATTTGTCTAAGAGAGAGAGAAAGAGAGAGGTGGAAAGAGAGAGAGAGAGACAAAGAAAGCAAATAGATGGGGGAGGGAGCGGTAGGGGGAGGGA
>NW_015176606.1:7048-39226 GCF_001447785.1 Gekko japonicus | reverse complement strand
GAAGGAAGGAAGGAAGGAAGGAAGGAAGGAAGGAAGGAAGGAAGGAAGGAAGGAAGGAAGGAAGGAAGGAAGGAGATGAGGAGCCTGCCGGGAGCTGCACAATATGTGTGAAAGAGCCACGTGTGGCTCCCGAGCCACAGTTTGGCCACCCCTGACCTAGCCTATTTGGTTTGTATCAAACAGATGCAAACGTCTGTTGGACAGGTTAGTTTGGGGGGGGAGGGGGTTGCAGAAACAACAGATGCACAAGAATGCAGCTGATTCCAATGGAGAGGCATCTATTTGCATTATCAGGGACTATTTAGACAAAACACCACATAGAATTTATTAAAACACCACAGTTATTTATGACAGATCATTGCGATTTGTGAGTAATTTTTATTTCTATTTAAACTGTTGCCTGCTGAGCAGAGCAGTTGCATAGCAAGGATGGGGGTGGACTGGGACTTAATCAGGCTGTGTGAGCATGAGAGTTCAGGAAAAGTGCATGGTTCTGCCTGGCAAGGCTGGGAAGGGAAACAGTGACAGCCACAGATGGAGAACTGCACAGCCACAGATGGGTCGACAAACAGGAGCACTGATTGCTTTTATTTATCTTATTTAAAAAGCTAAGTTCATTTAAGCTTTAATATTTTTAGGCTATAAAAAAAATATGATCTAGTAGATGCATGATAGTTGCGATAGGTATTAAACCATTTTGGCCTGAGAAGAAAGTTGTTAGACTGGAGTTCTTGTTCACATTATTACTCAGCCATTTTTTAAAAAAAGTCTGATTCACGAGGGTACAAATGTGCACTCTCTCTTATTTGTCCTTTTTATTGAGCCACTTGCCCCATCAAACCAAAGTGAGATTAATAGAGAATAAAAACAAGTCAAATTAATCTTAAAATTACCCTATTTATGCAGATGATCTATTAGTTACACTGTCTGAGCCTCAGCAATTGATAACTAAGTATAGTGATGCCTTGAAGTATAAAATTTGATTTAATCTGAAATACTGGGTTTAAATATACCACAGGACCTAAAGCTGTCATTAAATAAGCATGTCCAATTCCACAAAGCCAAGTCTTATATCTTGGAGTGCAGCTTATCAAAAACCTTAAGCCTGTATCTCTCATTAACCACCAGAAATTGAAGAATGAGGTGCAGCAAGATTTGCAGTTGGGTGGAGGGATGTGTATTTATGGTGTGGAGGAATATCTGTGATAAAAATGGATGTGCTCCCTTCACAAGGAAAGCCACTACAGGAATCCAAAATGTCATTCCAAAATTTAATTGTCTCCCTTTGGTGTCATATTGAAATCAGTGTTCCTATATGGGTTGTTATTGTCCCAACTTTTCATATACTTTCATCTTCTTTTGAGTATCTGATTCTCTTCAGAGAACACAGTTCCCTACTGGATATATGTCATGCAATCAGGCATGAAAATACTATTGAAAATGTGCTTGAGATCCCCCCCCCCCCGAAATTTCAGCTCAGCTCTTGCATGATATTCTTCAAATGTTCTGTGAAGGGGAACTGTTAGTTCTGCCCCTCCTTTGCTCTGGCATAGGTCTGTTTGCACATGCTTATGAAGAATAATGCCATTGACTCTTAGGCATCAAGTTGACTTGTGGCTTCTGCAATCAATATTTATCCTTCACAGGATGATATTTAACCTTTCCGGATTGGCAAAAGTAAGGGTACCCTTGATCGTGGAGGCATTGTCTTTTACCATCCAGCCCTGAAACTCAAGGATGGAGACATGGTATAAATACAGCTGATGAAGGTCTTCTTTTCTCACACCAGTGCCTTCAACTTTGAAAGCACCCCAAGAGAAGCCAAGATGAAGCTTCAGATTCTTGCCGCTGTGCTTCTTGTCCTTTTCCATTGTCCACAGGACAGTGAATCGGTAAGACCCCCTTTTGCTCTCAACAATACAACATGATATGTTTCATTAAAGAGTATTAAGATTGTCAGAGATGTTTCGCTTTAGAAATAGGACAGCAACATTTTGAGTCCCTCAAAAACTCTTCCTATAGAAATCTTATTCAATGATTATAGAGCTCTCAGGGTTTGTTTTTCTTTTTAGTGCATTATCTTTCCACAACAATGAGGAAAAAAGCATACTATTGTAGTTAGACAATGATATAAAAATAATTGTGAATATTAAATGTGCACCTGTTTCTTGTTGTCTCTCTACACAATGACAAATGAGAGGGAGGCGACAATCAGATTGTGTCTTTTAAGAATTGCAATAACATCTGAAGTGTGGATAACTGACTGCTCTTTTTTTTATTTCAGGCACCCAATCCCCAGTTTTCCGGTGTAAGTATTACAAATTATCAATCAGTTCTTCCAGGTCTTCAATGTTCTTCAAGAATTCCATTAATCTTGTCCATGCCCAAACTGGATACAGTGTGCTTGATGGTGCAGGTAAAAGTCTAAACCAAGCTGCAGGTTTGTGACCCACTCCCTCTACTGAGGAAAGCTTTAGATAAGTGTAACATTAGAAAGTATAGTTATAAAACAGGAAAAGGAGTTTGATTCAATTGTAGTAAGCTATTTACCTGAAAATTTAAATGAATTTAAGAGATATTTCCCCTCCTAATAGAAAGAAAATAATGTGAGGCCCCATTCACACGGAGCATTTGCCGCGCTGAAGATACAGATGATAGGTGGATTTTCCAGGTGTGATCACACTGCAACATCTGGGAAGCAAAGTGCTCCCATGGCTATCTCGTGGCTTCCCGCCGAAGATGTGGATTAAAAAACTAGTACTTACGATGTACTAGTTTCCGGAAAATGTGGGACAAGGGCGGGTGTCTGATCGCGTCCCGTCCTAGTCCCGTCACAAACCGGCTAGGTTTTTTTTTTGTCATCACGGGATGCACACAAACGATCATGCGCATGCACAAACTTCGGTTTAAAAAAACATCCGTTTTCCACGGAAGTGGCGCCTAGCAATTGCTGGTGTGATCGCGCCGTGCCACTTCTTTGCCACACTGTAGGATAGTCATGTGATCGGCACCTCCCCCCTAACCACGGGACCTCGACAGGACATGTGATCAGGCGGCTGCGTGTTTTTGCTCCGGGGCAAACAGCCACGCTCTCCCCCCCACATTTTCTGGCCCATGTGACCGGGGCCTGAGAGGGGCTAAAAGAAATATCCTTAGAAACACTCTTTATGAATTTTTTAAAAAACTTACTTGAATTAGAATTGCACATATGTTCTTAGATATCTGCTTTGAGGATAAGGCTGCCACTTTGAGGAATACAAAAAATAATGCATTTTCTTCCCTCTCATCAAATTTAGCGCTTTTCAAACAGCCAGTATCATAATGCCCCTGTATAAATCAATGGTGTGACCTCATATGGAGTACTGTGTACAGTTCTGGTCACCATACCTCAAAAAGGCATTGGAAAATAGCATTGGAGAAAGTGCAGATAAGGGCAACTAGAATGATAAAAGGGTTGGAACACTTTCCAACTTTTGGGGATCTTTAGCTTGGAGAAACAACGGCTGAGGGGTGACATGATCAAGGTTATAAGATTATGCATGGGATAGAGCAGGTAGAGAAAGAAGTACTTTTCCCCCTTTCTCACAATACAAGAACTCGTGGGCACTCAATGAAATTGCTGAGTGGTCGGGTTAGAACAGATAAAAGGAAGTACTTCTTCACCCAAAGAATGATTAACACATGGAATTTACTGCCACAGGAGGTGGTGGCAGCTTACAAGCATGGACAGCTTCAAGAGGGAATTAGATACACATATAGAACAGAGGTCCATCAGTGGCTATTAGCCAAAAGGCATAGATAGGAACTCTCAGTCTAAGGCAAGGGATGCTCTGTATTCTTGGTGCTGGGGGGGGGACAGTGGGAGGGCTTCTACTGTCCTGGCCCCACTGATGGACCTCCTGATGGCACCTAGTATTTTTGGCCACTGTGTGACAGAGTGTTGGACTAGATGGGCCATTGGCCTGATCCAACATTGGCTTCTCTTCTATTTCCCCTTTCTTACTGGTGAGTATTTTAAATCCTTCTTTTTTGCTGGTACAGTGATTTCCCAGACTTGGGATACAAAGTTAGGGTTCCTTTTACATTAAAAAAAAACCCTTTCTCCAAACAATCTCTACCCACCCTCCACCCTTGCCTCGCAGGGGTCCTCATTCAGTGGCAACAAAAACTTACTGCTCACAAGTTCACTTAAGATAATCAGAGGCTGAGTTCAGACTGGCAAGCGGGAGGGAGTCCTGGGGGAAAAGTGCTGGAACAAACTGTTCTGGGTTTTCCCGGTCACACTGCTCCAACTGATGCAGAAGCATACTGGGAGGAGGTGCAAGGGAGAGTTCACACTGTTGGCCCGGAGGCGTGGCTGTAAGGCATGGCTTTCTTTTTTGCTTAAGCGCACAAGTACACAAGGAAAACACGGCTTTTGGCATTCACACTTTGTTGGTGCAGGATGGACACGAGATAATCGCGCTTTCCAGGGTTTGCTGCCACTTTCACCAGGTATTTTTTAAACTCGGGAGCAAAGCATTACAGGATGGGTTGAGTATGGGTGGGGAACGCCTGACAGATGTGCCTGTGTGAATGGCCCCTTTAATCCGGTTGTGGAACATTTCTCAAACGTGCCTATATCGGGGTAAAGTGGCAGTCTGAACTCAGCCAGACATACGCTCTGTAAGCTGGGGAAAGCTTCATCAGCTAAATTCCTTCTGACATGGTGCTCTTACAGAAACACAAGAAATTTAAGAAATCATTATAAATTGTGAAAATGAGTTCAGTTGAATGGCATTCAGTTATTTACCTGAGAATTTAAATGAGTGTACGAGCTATTTCCACTCCTAATAAGAGACCAGGAACAAACTGTTAGAGGGCCTAAAAGAAAGAAATTTATAAACAATCTTCAGCAGATTTTAAACATTGAATTAGAAGCTCTTGTTTTTGCTACATGATTCATAATATTATTTTCTCTGGGGTCTAGATTATGCCTTTCACATTACACCTAGGATTCTTAGTAGTATGTCCTTGCACAGTACAGCCCCATCACTATTAGGTGCTTCTTGACCCAGAGGAAATGCCTACGAATACTGTCTGAGTGTACACATATGTCCTAGCATTATTATGGGGAAGAGAGTTTCTTTTTCTAAAATTCACTTTTTACAGATATAGCCGCTGGCTCCTCTTGTCCTTTTTTTGTTGCCTAGATTACTAGGGACCCTTTAAATGCTTTGGGGGTGAAATGGGAGCCACGTACACATGGGCCACACATGAATTTCAGTGGCCCCCCACTTTTTAAAAGGTCTAAGCAATTTTAAAAATCCGGGCTATGGGTCTGTATGAAACACATTCTAAAATCCTAAAGGGAAGGAAAGATACAACATGTTTCATTGCAGGGAGAAAGTTGATGAAGAGGAATTAAGAGAATTTCTTTTAACCACAAAACATCTTCAGGAGGGATAAAGACACCCTCCAACCCTGCCTCTCAGGGGTCAACATTCAGTTGCAACAACAACTTACTGCTCACGAATTCACTTAAGATAATCAGACCTATGCTCTCTAAGATGGCGAAAGCTTCATCTGCTAAATCCCTCTCAACATGGTGGTATTACAGAAACACAAGGAAACTTTAAAAATGGTTATAAAGTGTGGCAAGGAGTCCAGCTGAATCCCATTAAGTTATTTATGTGAGAATTTAAATAAATTTAACAGTTATTTCCACTTTTAATAGAGACCCAGAAAATAATCTTAAAGGGCCTGAAGCAAATATAGTTAGTAACAGTCTTCATGAAGTTTTTCAAATCTAATAGAGAGAGACTCTTCATGAAATTTTTAAATACTTAATTCAATTTGAAGAACAGATATGTTCTTAAATATCTGTCTTGAGGATAAGGCAGCCACTTTGAGAAATACAAGAAATTGTATGCATCCCCCCCCCCTCATTAAATGCCAGCTTTTCCACAGCGTCTGGTAAGTATTTTAAATCCTTCTTGGTTTTGCTGCATGATTCATAATATTTTGTTCTCTGAGGTCTAGATTATGTCTGTCATATTTCACCTAGCATTCTCAGTAGATGTCCTTGCACTGTAGATGTCCTTGCACAGTACAGCCCCATGCCTATTAGGTGCTTCTGGACCCAAAGGGAATACATACAATGCCCCCTCTAAGCTGTGGTTTTGTGAGCACTAATTCTACTTTGTGAGCTACTGGCACTAAAGCTGTGAATTAGTTTCCTCTGGAGCCATCCTTCCTGAGCTAAGACAAACTTGTGTGAGCCAGAGGCTAAAAAAATGTGAGGTCGCTCACACTAACTCAGCTTAGAGGGAACACTGGTATGGGTGTACACATATTTCCTAGCATTATTATGGGGAAGGGAATTTCTTTTTCTAAAATTCACTTTTTATAGATATAGCCACTGGCTCCTCTCGTCCACTTTTTGTTACCTAGATTACTAGGGACCCCTTAAATGCTTTTGGGGGAGAAGTGGGAGCCACGTGCACATGGGCCGCGCATGAATTTCACTACCCCCCACTTTTTAAAATTAAGGGAGAAAAATTCACTATTTCTGCTCCTAATAGAAACCCAGAATCTATTGTTAGTGGGGCTAAAACAAATATATTTACAAGCACTGTTCATTAAATTTTTAAATACTTAATTTAATTAGGAGTACAGATATGTTCTTAGATATCTGTCTTAAGGTTAAGGCTGCCACTTTGAGAAATGCAAGAAATTTATTAATCCCCCCCTCCATTAAATGTCGGCTATGACAGAGATACCGGTGGGTATTTTAAATCATTCTTGGTTTTGCTACATGATTCATAATATTTTGTTCTCTGGGGTCGAGCTTATGCATTTCACATTTCACCTAGGATTCTCAGTAGGTATCCTTGCGCAGTACAGCCGCATGCCTAATAGGTGTACCTGACCCAGAGGGAATGCCTACAAATACTGTCTGGGGGTATACATATTTCCTATCATCAGGGCTCTACTGGTAGCAGGAGCTCCTTTGCATATTAGGCCACACACCCCTAGTGTAGCCAATCCTCCAAGAGCTTACAGTAGCCCCAGTAAGAAGAGCTCTGTAAGCTCTTGGAGGATTGGCTACACTAGGGGTGTGTGGCCTAATATGCAAAGGAGCTCCTGCCGCCAGTAGAGCCCTGCCTAGCATTAGTATGAGGTAGGGAATTTCTTTTTTCTAAAATCCACTTTTTACAGATATAGCCGCTGGCTCCTCTCATCCTCTTTTCGTTGCCTAGTTTACTAGGAACCCTTTAAATGTTTTGGGGGAGAAGTGGGAGCCACATGCACGTGGGCCGCACATGAATTTCAGTGACCCCCCACTTTTTAAAAGGCCCCTCAAATGAAAAAAATATCCTGGCTATGGGCCTGTATGAAACACACTCTGAAATCCTAAAGGGAGGGAAATTTACGTGTTGCATTACAGGGAGAAAGTTGATGAAGAGGAATTAAGAGGATTTCTCTTAATCACAAGAATGTCTTTCAGAGGTACAAAGACACCCTCCACCCCTGCCTTGCTTCATCAGCTAAATCCCTCTCGACATGGTGGTGTTACAGAAACACAGGGAAATCTAATAAATGATTATTAAGTGTGACAAGGAGTCCAGTTGAATTGCATTAAGTTATTTACCTGAGAATTGAAATGAATTTAAGAGTTATTTCCGCTTTTAATAGGGACCAAGAAAATAGTGTTAAAGGGGCTGAAGCAGAAAAAACATCACAAAGTTTTTTTTCAAATCTAATAGAGACCAAGAATATATTGTTACAGGGGCTAAAACATATATAAATACAAAGAGTCTTCAAGAAATTTCTAAAAACTTACTTGAATTAAAACTGCAGATATGTTCTTTAAATCTGTCTTGAATATAAGGCTGCCACTTTGAGAAATGCAAATAACTAATGCATTTCCCCTCCTCTCATTAAATTTAGCTTTTTCCAAGGTTTACGGTGAGTATTTTAAATCCTGCTTGTTTTTGCTGGTATAGCGATTTCCCAGACTTGTAATACAAAGTTAGGGTTCCTGGTACATTAAAAACCCTTCTGTGGTCATTCTCCGCCCACCCTCCTCCCCTGCCTCAGAGGCTTTCCCATTCACTGGCAACAAGAACTTACTGCTCATGAATTCACTTAAGAGAATCAGACACATGCTCTCTAAGCAGGGGAAAGCGTCATCAGCTAAGTCCCTTTCTACATGGTGGGATTACAGAAACACAAGAAAGTTTAAGAAATGGTTATAAAGTGTGAAATGAATTGTCTTAAATTATGTACCTGAGAATTCAAATAAAATTAAGAGCTATTTCCACTCCTAATAGAAACCCAGAATGTATTGTTAGAGGGGCTAAAACAAATATATTTCAAAGCACTGTTCATGAACTGTTTAAATATTTAATTAAATGTCTGTCCTGAGGATAAGGCTGCCACTTTGAGAAATACCAGAAATTTATTTCTTGCATTAAAAAAAACAAAAAAACTTATGCATTTTCTCTCCTCTCTTTAAATTTAGAGTTTTAACCTACCGGTGAGTATTGAAAATCCTGCTTGTTTTTGTTGGTATACCGATTTCCCTGACGTGTAATACAAAGTTAGGGTTCCTAGTACATTAAAATCCCTTCTGCGGACAATCTACACCCACCCTCCACCCCTGCCTCGAAAGCTTCCTCATTCAGTGGCAACAAGAACTTACTGCTCATAAATTCACTTAAGAGAATCAGACATATGCTCTCTAAACTACGTCCCTTTCGACATAGTGGGCTTACAGAAACACAAGAAAGTTTAAGAAATGTTTATAAAGTGTGAAATGAATTGCCTTAAGTTATGAACCTGAGAATTTAAATGAATTTAAGAGCTATTTCCACTCCTGCTAGAAAACCAGAATCTATTGTTAGAGGGGCTAAAACAAATATATTTCATAGCACTGTTCATGAACTGTTTAAATATTTAATTTAATTAGGAGTAGAAATATGTTCTTAAATGCCTGTCCTGAGGATAAGGCTACCACTTAGAGAAATATCAGAAATTTATTTCTTGTATCACAAAAAACACTTATGAATTTTCTCTCCTCTCTTTAAATTTAGAATCTTCCAAAGTTACCGGTGAGTATTTTAAATCCTACTTGTTTTTGCTGGTATAGTGAATACCCAGACTTGTAATACAAAGTTAGGATTCCTAGTACATTCAAAACCCTTCTGTGGACATTCTCCACACACCCTCCTCCCCTGCCTCAAAGGCTTTACCCTTCAGTGGCAACAAGAACTTACTGCTCATGAATTCACTTAAGAGAATCAGACATATGTTCTCTAAGCTGGGGAAAGCGTCATCAGCTAAGTCCCTTTCGACTTGGTGGGGTTACAGAAATGCAAGAAAGTTTAAGAAATGGTTATAAAGTGTGAAATGAATTGCCTTAAGTTATGAACCTGAGAATTTAAATGAATTTAAGAGCTATTTCCACTCCTAATAGAAACCCAGAATCTATTGTTAGAGGGGCTAAAAAATATTTTTCAAAGCACTGTTCATGAACTGTTTAAATATTTAAGTTAATTAGGAGTAGAAATATGTTCTTAAATGTCTGTCCTGAGGATACGGCTGCCACTTTGAGAAATACCAGAAATTTATTTCTTTTATTACAAAAAAAAACCCTTATGCATTTTCTCTCCTCTCTTTAAATTTAGAATCTTCCAAATTTTCCGGTGAGTATTTTAAATCATGATTGTTTTTGCTGGTATAGTGAATACCCAGACTTGTAATACAAAGTTAGGGTTCCTAGTACATTAAAAACCCTTCTGTGGACATTCTCCGCCCACCCTCCTCCCCTGCCTTGGAGGCTTCCCCCTTCAATGGCAACAAGAACTTACTGCTCGTGAATTCACTTAAGAGAATCAGACATATGTTCTCTAAGCTGGGGAAAGCGTCATCGGCTAAGTCCCTTTCTTCATGGTGGGATTCCAGAAACACAAGAAAGTTTAACAAATGGTTATCTTTTCGCGATCCGCCTACACCGGGGCCAAATCCTTAAAAGTGAAGGTGGGGGAACTCGAAAAAGTCTCTTCTTATAGATATCTTGAATTACTTTTTCCTATAACTTATCTTGGTCCCCACATGTCAAGGCGTCTTTGAAGGCCGCAAGTCTCACATCTAGAGTAATAAAAAAAATATATTGCTCAAAAGGGGCCAAACGTATTCCGGCAGCTATTAGGATTTTTAATGCTAAAGTTGTCCTGCAACTCTTATATGGCTGTGGAGTCTGGATAGAAGGTGTATCAGAAAAATTAGATTCCCCTCTCCACATGTTCCTTGGAGACATCGTGGCAGTGCCGAGATGTGTGGCAGGCACGGCCCTTAGGGTGGAATTCACGCAGCCTTCAATTGAGAAAAGAGCATGGCAGTTAGCATTTAAACTGTTTACTAATAAAGAAAATAGAGGGGTGCTCCCTAGTGGTCCAGGCTTCGCTCACTTGATTCAGAGGGATACTCACACAAGTAATAGAACTAAGCTAATTGAGTCCAAATTAGAATCCTTGAACATTGGTATTACCTCCCCACAGCAAAAGGAGGCCCTTAAACTCATAAAAACTAAATTAAGGGAAGTGGACTTCAGCAGTACATTGTGTAGAGCTCGGCGTACCTGTTCGGGTCTAGCCCTTGGCCTTCCACCGCCGGTTGTGATCCCCACTTATTGCTACACTCTCAAGAGTTCTTACAGAAACACAAGAAAGTTTAAGAAATGGTTATAAAGTGTGAAATGAATTGCCTTAAGTTATGAACCTGAGAATTTAAATGAATTTAAGAGCTATTTCCACTCCTAATAGAAACCCAGAATCTATTGTTAGAGGGGCTAAAACAAATATATTTCAAGGCACTGTTCATGAACTGTTTAAATATTTAATTTAATTAGGAGTAGAAATATGTTCTTAAATGTCTATCCTGAGGATGAGGCTGCCACTTTGAGAAATACCAGAAATTTATTTCTTGCATTAAAAAAAACAAAAAAACTTATGCATTTTCTCTCCTCTCTTTAAATTTTAGAATTTTCCAAATTTACCGGTGAGTATTTAAATCCTGCTTGTTTTTGCTGGTATAGTGAATCCCCAGACTTGTAATACAAAGTTAGGGTTCCTAGTACATTAAAAACCCTTCTGCAGAAATTATCCGCCCACCCTCCTCCCCTGCCTCGAAGACTTCCCCCTTCAGTGGCAACAAGAACTTACCGCTCATGAAGTGACATATGCTCACTAAGCTCGGGAAAAAGTCATCAGCTAAGTCCCTTCTACATGGTGGGATTACAGAAACACAAGAAAGTTTAAGAAATGGTTATAAAGTGTGAAATGAATTGCCTTAAGTTATGAACCTGAGAATTCAAATGAATTTAAGAGCTATTTCCACTCCTAATAGAAACCCAGAATCTATTGTTAGAGGGGCTAAAACAAATATATTTCAAAGCACTGTTCATGAACTGTTTAAATATTTAATTTAATTAGGAGTAGAAATATGTTCTTAAATGTCTGTCCTGAGGATAAGGCTACCACTTTGAGAAATACCAGAAATTTATTTCTTGTATTACAAAAAAAAAGTATGCATTTTCTCTCCTCTCTTTAAATTCAGACTCTTCCAAAGTTACCGGTGAGTATTTTAAATCCTTCTTGTTTTTGCTGGTATAGTGAATACCCAGACTTGTAATACAAAGTTAGGGTTCCTAGTACATTAAAAACCCTTCTGTGGTCATTCTCCGCCCACCCTCCTCCCCTGCCTCGGAGCAGCCCCGTAGCTAGGGAATTCTTTGGGAGGGGGCCTTGGGGGGCCCCGCCAACTAATTAAATGGAAGTACAGTGCAGGTGGTAAGTTGGAGCACTTTGGGGGCAGCCCTGGAGGGAGGGGGCCCAGAAGAAACACAAGGGGGCCGGGCCCCGTGGGCCCCATGTTAGCTACGGGCCTGCCTCGGAGGCTTCCCCCTTCAGTGGCAACAAAAACTTACTGCTCATGAATTCACTTAAGAGAATCCGAAATATGCTCTCTAAGCTGGGGAAAGCTCCATCAGCTAAGTCCTTCTTGACATGGGGCTGTTACAGAAACACAAGGAAATTTAAGAAAGGATTATAAAGTGTGACAAGGAGTTCAATTGATTTGCATTGTTATTTACCTGTGAATCTAAATGAATGTAAGAGCTATTTCTGCTCCTAATAATAGACCCAGAATATATCGTGGGGGAGGGCAAAACCAAATATATTTACAAGCACTCTTCATGCATCTGTGAACATCTTAAGGAAAACTTGGAGATCTGGGGAAGTCAGCATGGATTTGTCCCCAACAGGTCCTGTCAGACCAGCCTCATTTCCTTCTCTGATTGAGTGATGAGTTTATTGCTTTGAGTGAATGCTGTTGATGTTGTTTACCTGGATTTCAGTAAAGGTTTTGATAGGGTTCACCATGATGTTCAGATTGGTAAAGTAGAGGACTCTGGACTGGACTCTAGGATTGTTAGGTGGATAGGGAACTGGTTGGAGAACTGCACTCAAAAGTAGTTATCAATGGCATGTCATCTGAATGGAGGTCAGTTCTGGGCCTGGTAATTTTCAATATTTTAATAAATGATCTGGGATGAGAGTGTGGAGGGGCTACTCATTAAATTTGCAGATGATACCACATTGGGAAGAGCAGTAAACACAACAGAAGATAGAGGCAGAATTCCACAAGATCTGAACACACTGGGAAAGTGGGCAGATGTGAATAAGCTGCAATTTAACAAGGATAAGTGTTGAGTAATACATTTGGGTAACCAAAATGAAGAACACTTCTGGGTAGCCCTGCATGTGAACAAGATTTTGGGGTACTGGTGGATTGTAAGTTAAATATGAGCAGCCAGTGTGATGCAGTGAGAAGAAAGGCTAATGGAGAAAGGTGTCATAGTCCCACTATACACTGAATCGGTCAGTCCACACCTGGAGTACTGAGTGCAGTTCTGGAGGCCTCACTTCAAAGAGGATGAGGACAGAATGGAGAGGCTGCAGAGGTGAGTGATGAGGATGATCAGGGGTCTGGAGACCAAGCCCTATGAGGAAAGGCTGAGGGAGTTGGGAATTTTCAGTCTGGAGGACGTTGAGGGGGGACATGATTGCTCTCTTTAAGTATTTGAAGGGCTGTCACTTTGAGGAGGGCAGGGAGATGTTCCTGTTGGCAGCAGAGGATAGAACTCACAATAATGGGTTTACATTAAGGGCACAAAGGTACCGACTGAATATTAGGGGAAACCTTTTAACAGTAAGAGTTGTTCAACAGTGGAATCAGCTACCTAGGGAGGTTGTGTTGAGCTCCCCCTCATAGTCAGTCTTTAAGCAGGGGCTGGACAAACACTTGTCAGGGATGCTCTAGGCTGTTCCTGCATTGAGCAGGGGGTTGGACTAGATGGCTTGTATGGCCCCTTCCAACTCTGTGGTTCTACGACTCTAAGTGCAGACCTGTTCTTAAATAGCTGTCTTGAGAATAAGGCTTCCACTTTGAGAAATTCAAAAAACTATGTTTTTTTCTTTTTAAAAATTCAGGCATTACCAAAGCCACCAGGACTGCAAGCCCTTTAAATGTCTTCTGGGTTCACTCATAGGTTCTCACCTTGCAGAAAGCATTTAAATGGACCATGATCCCTTTAAAAGGCTTCTTCCCCTCTTTACACCAGACAAAATAGAGGATGGGGGCAGGAGAAGTGAGCAATCTTTGTGGCACAGAAGATCCAGGGACATACTTCTCCAGCACCTGTTTTTAAACCAGATTGCAGGAGAAAGTGAGCCCAGCCAAGATCTCCTCTGCTCCACAGAGTAATGTTTTCCAAGTGGAACAGCAAATCCTGGGCCTTCCTTCTCCTGCAGCCCAATCCAAACTACACAAGAAAGTGAGCCCAGGATGTTAAGTATGAGACTTAAGGCAGCAGCTCTTAATAAGTGATTCAGCTTTATTCAACAAGGTAGGAATGAACACAAACAGGAGAGAAACAGGCTCTCTTTTAAACTATGCGGGCTGACATACCCACGCCCCTGTGTAACAGTAATAACCAATCAAAACAGTAACGTAACAGCCAATAGATTCATTTCCCTCCAGAACCCTTGTAGTGTTCTGATTGGTCTTCTACGCAGAGAAGCCAATCAGGTTTCGCTATTTACAATACCAGAGATGGATAGGAGTGTAGTTTAAGCTCAGCTATTTATGTATAGGCAATACATAACACAGGATCTTCTGTATCATTGGAAGCAATGTGCTCCAAGTGGCACAGCAACTCCTGGGGCTCACTTCTGCAGCTCGAACTGGACTGCAGGAGAAAGCAAGCCAAGCCAGGATCTCCTGTGCTGCACAGAGCAGTGTGCTCTGGAGGCCCCCAAAATTGGGTTTTCCAGATATTTACCTAATCCCAACACTATACAGGAATTGAGTTTTGGAATATCAGGAAATAATGATGTTTTTCGGGTTCAACATACCCAAAACTGAAAAATACTTCTTTTTTGCACACCCCTAGTTTTATGCTATACATTACAGGATGGACCTATAACAGGAGGATAGGAATGTTAAGAAAGATGCTGACTCCCTATGAGCATCTACAATTTTGGAGAAAAAACTCCTTTCCTTTTTGAATCTTTCTGATCCGAACATAACAGGGGGTGTGCATGCTGAAATTCTGAAGCTGAGTGTATTGCCAGAAATCTGTGGTTTCTCTTAACAACAAGAATGTTCTAAAAAATGACAAAGAGAAGTCCTATAAAGGTGGATGATTTGTACTCAGGAAACAGCATATGGGGGTGTGCACATTCTCAAGCTGAGCGTATTGCCAGAAATCCGTCAGTTTTGGTACAGTGATTTCCTAAACTCTTGATAGAAAGTTAGTGTTGCTAATACATTCATAACCCATCTCCAGTCAATCTCTTCCCACCTCCCACCCCTTCTTCAGAGGGGTTAGACAGGGTTATAAAGTGTAAAAATGAGTTCAACATACTGCATCAAGTTATTTACCTGAGACTTTAAATTAATTTAAGAGCTGTTTCCTCTCATAATACAGATACAGAAAACAATGTGAGATGGGCTAAAACAAATAGATTTACAAACACTCTTTATGAAATGTTAAAAATTTATTTGAATTAGAAGTGCAGATATTTTCTCAAATATCTGTCTTGAGGATAATGCTGCCACTTTGAGAAATACAAAAAATTAATGCATTCTCCCCCCTTTCATTAAATATAGGCTTTACCTTCACTACCGGTGAGTATTTTAAATCCCTCTAGCTTTTGCTGCATGACACACTGTATTTTGTTTGCTGGGGTCTAGATTATGCTTGTCAGATTTTATTGAGCATTCTCAGTATGTGTCCTTGCACAGTCCAGCCACATCCCTATCAGGTGCTACTTGACTCAATGTGAATGCATACACAAAGCCATGGTCAAGGTGCATTTAAAGGGGCTGGGAGCCCTTTAAATGCCTTCTGAGTTTCCTTGCAGTCTCACAGCTTGCAGAAGGCATTTAAGAGGACTCTAATCCCTTTAAATGGCTTCTTCCCCCACCCATATTTGATGAAACAAAAGATAGGGGCAGGAGATGCAAATGCTCAACAAGGGACAGGAGTTCCTGTGGGTCTCTTCTCCAGCAGCCCGGAGGAGTTACATTCAGCAAGTGGCATATGCTGAAATACTCAAGCTGGACATATTGTCAGCAATCAGAGGGTTTTGTTGGTACAGTGATTTCCCAAACTCTTGATAGAAAGTTAGGGTTGCTAGTACATTCCAAACCCTTCTCCAGACAATTTCTTCCCGTGCTCCACCCCTGCCTTGGAGACTTCCCCATTCAGCAGCAACAGCAACGTTGTTGTTGTTGTTCAGTTGCACAGTTGAGTCCGACTCTCCACGACCCCATGGACCAGATCACGCCAGGCCTTCCTGTCTTCCGCCATCCTCTGAAGTTGGCTCAATTTCATGTTCATTGCATCTATGACACTGTCTAGCCATCTCATCCTTCGCCGTCCCCGTCTTCTTTGACCTTCAATCTTTCCCAGCATAAGGGTCCTCTCCAGTGAGTGCTCCCATGGGGTCGCAAAGAGTTGGACTCGACTGTGCGACTGAACAACACAAAGTACCTTTCTTAGAAATACTCACATTTCCTGTGGGAGGAGGACCATTTCCTTTTTCAACAAACCCTCACACTGCTAATTCCCTGAGTGTTTGGTTTGGGGAACTAAATAATGCTTCTGTTTCCCACTGTCACTGTTTATTAATATGGAGGCCATGAAGAATCTTCTTGTATGGGGGATCACACCAGGCCTGTAGCTACTGTGAGACCCATGGGGCCTGTGCCCCTGAGGTTTTTACAGACCCCTCCCCAACTCTCAGCCCCCCTGCCCTCCCCCGCCCTCTCTGCCCTCAGCCCTCGCTGCCCTTGGCACATGTCAGGCTGGGGGGAAAATGCCCCCCTTCGCTGAAGTGTACAAAAGCTGTTGTGTTTTTTTTAAAGATTTTTTATTTTCACAACACAACACAACATATAAAAGATAATATTTGCTCAATTTCTTTGCTTTCTTCTTAATGCGTATATACCTAATTGCTTATAAGTTTCAGCACCTTATCTCAATAAAATTAAAGTTTGCAAATATATTGTAATTAACTTTTTCGAGTCTTTAAAAGATTAAAAATGTCTATGTTATCTTGTCAGTATAGTTTTCAAGCCACACATAGAATCTTGTCCATGTATTCTCAAATGTTGTTTCTGATTGTCCTTTCAAAATCAAAGTCAATTTGTCCATTTCTGCCATTTCCACGATTTTTCTTAAAATTTCATCTCTAGAGGGTATCTCCACGTTTTTCCAATATTTGGCGTAACATATTTTAGCAGTTGTAGTTATATTTAATATAAAATAAGAGTCATTTTTCTTACAGCTTTCAGGTAAAATATTCAACAAAAATATTTCTGGAATAAAGGGTACAGAACAGTTTAAAATTTTTTGTAATATTTCATGGATCCAAACCCATTTTTTTTTTTTTAATCACATAGCTGCCACATATGATACAGGGATCCAACCTTATTTTTACATTTCCAACATAAATTAGAACATTTAGAATCAAACTTAGCCAACTTTTCAGGTGTAATATACCATCTATAAAACATCTTATATACATTTTTTTTAGATGAGGTTGCTTTTGTAATTTTTAAGTCTTTCTTCCACACTTGTGACCATTTATCTAGTTCAATATTATGGTCCATGTTTTGAGCCCATTTTATCATGACATTTTAAACTACATCTTGAGTCTTATTATCTAATAGCAGTGCATATTCTTTCTTTGTAAGTCTCTTCTCTGTATGTATCAAAATCTTATATATTTCTAATATTTTAACGTAGAAACCCAGCTGTTTATTTTTACAATATCTAGATACAATTTGATTCCTTTGCCATCATGTTAATGATTCTATTGGTTTCAGTTCATTTCTATTATCCAACAAATCTTCATATCTTAGAGTTTTTTCCTCAGAATATATGCTTGGGTTGGTAAAAGCTTCTAGAGGAGCAATACATTTTGGAGTTTTAGTATAAAAATTTTGTTTTGTTTCTTCCCATATCTTCAGTAGGAAGGCTCTAATAAGATGTCATTTAAAGTATTTATGAGTATCTGCTTTCCCATACTATAAGAAAGTGTGCTACCCTAACAGCAAGTCATGTCCTTTTAATTTCAAAAGTCTTGAATTTTCTAGACTGATCCAATCTTTTATCCATGTCAGAGCTGCAGCTCTATAATAAATGAACCAATCTGTTGGTGCAAAGCCAGCACTCTCTTTAGTATCTTGAAGAGCTTTCAGTTTTATGCTTGGTCTTTTCCCTTGCCATATAAAATGTAAACTCATTTTATTAAGTTTTATAAAATACTTTTGATTGTGAAGCACAGGTATTGTCTGAAATAAAAAGATCAATCTTGGTAATATATTCAGTTTAATTGTAGCTATTCTTCCCATTAATAATATTTGAAGATTTCCCCATTTTTCCAAGACTTCTTTATTTTTTTCATCTATTCCATATAATTATTTTCAATCAAGGCGCTACATCTATTTGTGACATTTCTTCCTAAATACTTTACTTTATTATGAATTTCTATTCCTGCTAGTTCTCAAAGTTGTTGCTTTTGGGGAGACTTCATCTTTTTTGTCAACATTTTTGTTTTGAAATAGTTTACTTTAAGCCCTGCTACCTCTCCATATTCCTGCAAAGATTTAATTAACTGCTTCATAGAGTCCTGTGGATTCTCCAAAATAAATACAAGGTCATCTGCAAATGCTTGGAGTTTGTATTCTTCTCCTCTTATTTTCAGACCCTTAATTTGAGCATCCACTCTAATTACATCATTTAGGACATCAAGAGCAAAAATAAATAGTAGTGGAGAGAGGGGGCATCCTTGTCTGGTTTCTTTTTGTATTGGAATATTTTTAGACAAATCTCCATTTATCAATACCTTGGCTCATTTTCCAGTGTAAATTACTTTAATCATTCTATAAAATTCCATTCCAGATTGGGCCTTCAAGAGGGTTTCAAATATAAAGTTCCAGCAGACATTATCAAATGCTTTTTCAGCATCTAAAAAAATCAAACCATTTGTTTCTTTGGATATTCTGTTCAAAGAAGAATTGAAATTCCTTCTTAGAATCTCTTACAAAGTTTTCATTCTTAAAAATGGCTGTATTCAAAGACCACCTGGCTCTTTTTGGGGTATCATGTAATTCAAGCAAGACTTATGTCTTGCAGAGTTAAAAAATTAGTCTTTTTGTGGGTTTTGGATCTTCTAGGCATACACGCAGTTATTCTCTTCTACTAGTTGAATAAATGTTGATGGCAATTCATTTCCTTTTTTCTGTTTCTGCATTACAGTTTTCCTGTATGAAAGTCTATCAAAAATGGCATTGTAATCTCCTATTATACACAGTTCATCAAAATCTTGTTTGGAGATCAATTCCTGCAGGTTTTTGTAAAATTTGGGAGCATAAATGTTGATAATAAGGGTCTTTTCCCCTTGTCTTTGTATCTGTACCATCAAAATCCTTTCATCTTCTGATGCAAAAATAATTTCAGGATGGAGATGTTCTTTTACGTAAGTCACAACACCTCTCTACTTCTTTTCCTTGTCTTTTTTTAAAAATTAAATATAAAAAACAGTTAAAAATAGGAAAGCAAGTCCTGGTGTTTATGCAGGGCAAACAGGGAGGTGTCGATTTTGTGTGCTGCTGAGGCTTCCAAGAGGGGCATCCATTTTTCTTGAAGATTGTCAGGAACGGGTTGATTTTCGGATCATAGGATGCTAGTGGAAACTTTGTCCTGTAAAAAGAAGTCCCAGAATTTCAGGAACCAGTCACTCAATAGCAGCGTCTTCTTGGATTTCCAATAAAATGCAATAACATTCCTAGCGGCCGCAAGACACAATTCTATCAACTCTTTCATAAGCCCATTGGGGGCAGGATGGCTCCAATGATTCAAAAGGAACAAGGAGGGTTGTAGTTGGAGGGCGCAACCTGTAATTAAAAGTATTTGGGCATTGACTTCTCTCCAGAAGGCCTGGACCTTCTTTTCCTTGTCTGAAGAGATAAAGGTTTTTCCGAATTTATCAAATTGTAAGTATTTTTGATCTGAAGTTTTTATATGTGTTTCTTGCAGACAGATAATATCTAGTTGTATTTTTTTAAGTTGTTGAAACACCTGTCTTCTTTTATGGGGAGCATTAAGTCCATTAATATTGATTTAGATTATCTTTATCTTTCTTCTATCCATCTTGAGTTTGTGCCTGTGAGTCCATGTCTTGTTTCAGTTGTCTCCTTGTGTGTATCTGAAAGGTTGAGGACTTTAGGGCTTTCTTTGATGATGTTGTTTTCTTAGTTGTGGTTGAAGCTGTTGAAGTTGTTCCCGAGGCACCTTGAATATCTTGCTCTTCTTTTTCCTCTGTGAGTTCTGAGTGTTCTTTTACAACTTGCAAATCTATTCCATGAGTCTTAAGACAGTCTTCCACTTTAAAAGTTGTGTTAATTCTGTATCTATTACCTTTATAGTTAAAAAGTAGACCTTCTGGAAAAATCCACCTGTATGAAATCTCATTGCTTCTTAATGCTTCTGTAAGATCCATATATTGCTTCCTTTTTTCCACCCTTGGTGGAAAATGGCTGCTCGCATGGAGCCATCTCACCACTGAAACAGCCATGCGAGATCCCCCTCAATTGACTCGCCTGCCAAATGCAGTTAGGACTTTCTCCCGAGTAAACATGCCTTGCTCGCAGTGCCATATCACAGCTCCCCAGGTTAGGCAGCCCTCCCCATGGAAGAAAAAAAAAAGCTCCTTCCCGGCCATCTCCCACCCAAAGCCAATCCACATAGCTACCCCCAAATAATGTTTCCAAAGCGGAAGATTCTCCATGGATCGAGGCTTGCAACGTTTTGCATGCCCAACACATGCTCAGAGCTGCATGTGCACAAGGGCTTGTGGGGTTTTTTTGGAGGGGAGGGGAGTTGAAGCTTTTTTTGGAGGCTGCTGCCTCCAAAGGTCAGACGGGAGGGCTGCTGAGTGGGGACACCTGCCACCCATCGCACCTCCCTCCTGGGTGCCTGCCTCCCTCCCTCCCTGCCACGGCTGGCAGGGCTCCTTCAAGGAAGAGGCACCCTGCTCTCTCTCCCTGCCTGGCCTCTGCCTCTGGCTTGGCGCTGTCCTCTCCCACCCACCCCCACCCTTCCAAGGCCGGCGGCGCTGATGGGGTCATCAGTGGGTAATCATCCCTGAGCCAGCTGGGATCCAGAAGCAGCAAGAACTTTGCCAGGCAAGAGTGCATTGAAGGTGACGGGAGAAATGTACATGTGATATCTATAGGGACACTACATCCACCTCCAAAAATGCTATTATGTCAACAGACATCCTAATCTAATATCTGTTGTATACATTCAGTATTCTAATACACTATTCTGAAAAAGAAATAAGCAAAATACATTAAAATACAGAGGATTTATAGTCCTTCTTGTTGAGAATACATATGTGAGGACTATAATATGCAAAAAGCCACTTGTATTTATTATTTAATTATTTAGAAGTATGAGCATGGCATGGCAGGACCACATAGACATAGAATGGCAGGCTCCCTGAACAAAACATTGGTCCCCCAAGCAAAAGGTTGTTAGCAACAGGGCTGAATCACACACTGAGACTCTCAACTATAAGTTCTGGAAATTTGGCCACATCATAATGCTGAAAGTTTCTCTGCCTTAACCCTACCATCCAACACAACTTCTCCCTGACTCAGAGGGGCAGGTGTGTGAGGCAGTCCCAGGTTCACCCCTTGTTTCCTCCCTATTTATTTTTCAACAGACTTGACCCTTTTCTACACCACTTCTCCACTGCCTTTCCCAAGGACACTACCAGAGAGGGCAGCCCACTTCCCTTTTCAACCACCCCTCACCCTGCTAATTCCGTGAATGATTGGGTTGGGGAACTAAAAAATGCTTCCGTTTCCCACTGTCACTGTTTATTAATATGTAGGTAAAAGGGTACCTGGTTTGTGTGTTTAGTTTCTTCCCCTGAGAATGTTGAGCCTCAGCTAGGAGGGTTGAGGAGAGCTCTAGGAACATGGACACAACAGGAGAACTTCTGATTTGTACGGCCCTTTTCAAATTGTCTTTGTACTCCATTTCAGGAACTTATTTCTAATGGTTTTTTTTCCTGTGTTTTATAATAGACCTGTTTTAGTAACCAGGTGTTAACAGAATTTTTTTAGGTGTTTATACAAACTTGCCTGCATTGGGTTAGCAAAGCATGGTTGAGATGCTTTTGAGGGGAACTGCTTTCTTCCATTATCTACCCCTTTGTTACTCTTTGGAATTGTTGTGGTGTGCTGACTATACTGTCCATAGTGTTTCCGACAATATGGCTTTATACCTGACCTTTTTTGTGTGCAATTTTCCACTGACTTTTAAAAAGTTGAGCTCTTTAGTGCTAACCCATTATAGCACTTCAGTGTTCTACTGGCACCATTGAGAGGACTTGACTCCATTGATTCTATTGAGTCCAAGAAGGCATCTCAAGGGTGCCACTACAGCACTGAAGTGATATGTTGGTTTAGCACTGATGCACTCAACTGAGAAGATTTTTTAAAAAGTCAGAGGAAGGGGATGTGGCAAAAAGGGTGTGGGGGGGGAAAGTGGCACTGTTTGAAATGGCAATAGCACCTCAGAGACAGCTTATTAACACAAGGAAATTCACTGTATGAAACCCCAATTCCTGTATCGCTTTACTCAAAATCGAGCCAACAAGAAATAATACTTGGTTTAGAATGGGAGTGTGAAAAAGGCCTCTCTTCATTCTTCCATACTTTCAGGCCCCTCACTAACAAATAACCTTTTTTTCAGGCACTTTCTAATTCCTGTTCTTTCACAAACTGACTCGACCCCATGTCCCTGGCCCACAGCTCTCTGGCCTGTAAATCTCCTCAATGCCCACAGTTAACTATAAGCTCTCCTTGGCTGCATTCTGGGAAAGACAGAACTGGACCTGTCCCACACAGCTACTGACAACAGAAGTGTGATTCAGTTCAAAGATTATAATATAAGTTCATACTATTTATCTCTGTTTTTCAGGGAGGAAGTGAGGACTCCCCTGCTGCCCCAGAAAATGTGAGTATTCCTAAAAAGGGGAGCACTAGGTAAAAATAAGGAAGATGTCCTAGAATGCTATTTTGTCAGCTCTCTGGCCTGTAAATCTTCTCAATGCCCACAGTTAACTATAAGCTCTCCTTGGCTGCATTCTGGGAAAGGTAGAAGTGGACCTGTCCCTCACAGCTACTAACAATAAAAGTGTGATTCAGTTCAAAGATTATAATATTTCATTCTATTTATCTCTGTTTTTCAGGGAGGAAGTGAGGCCTCCCCTGCTGCCCCAGAAAATGTGAGTATTCCTAAAAAGGGGAGCACTAGGTAAAAATAAGAAAGATGTCCTAAAATGCTATTTCGTCAAAAAAAAAAAAAAAAGGAAGAAAATTCCATTGTGGATACATAGCATGGATCGGTAGAGACATGAAGATCTGCCCTCGTGCCATGAAGCAGCCTCTTGTATAGGGGATCACACACTGAGCCTCTCAACTTTCCCTTTTGAAAATAATCATAATGGGTCACATCATAGTATTATAGCCCTGGCTATATCTGATGGAGGTCTCAGATTCCACCACTGGTAACTGCAGTGTATTAAAGGTCCACGGTTGTATGTCAGACTCTAAAAGCTACTCTGACCCTTAAACCTTCCACTCAACACAACGCCTATCGAGTCAGTGGGGCAGGTCAGTGAGGCAGTCCCAGGTCCATCACCCTTTTCGTCCCTATTTAATGTTGCCACAGACTTGACACTTTCCACCACTTCTTCACTCCTTTTCCCAAGGACACCACCAGAAATGGCTGCACACTTCCTTTTCAGTGGATCCTGACCCTGCTCATTCCCTGAGTGATTAGGTTAGGGAACTAAATACTGCTTCCATTTCCCACTGTCACTGTTAATTAAAACATTGATGAAAAGGCTACTGGTTTGTGTGTTTAATTTCTTCCTCTGAGGATATTCAGCCTGTTAGCGGGGAGGAAGAGTGCTCTAGGAACATGGATAGAACATTAGAACTTTTCATTTGTAAGGCCCTTTAACGTTGCTGTTGTATTCCATTTCAGGAACTTATTTCTAATGTTTTTTATTCTGTGTTTTATAACAGACCTGTTTTAGTAAACAGCTGCTAGTGGACTTTTTTTAGGTGTTTATACAAACTTCCTTGCATCAGGTTAGCAAAGCATGGTTGAGATGCTTTTGAGGGGAACTGCTTTCTTTCATTTTCTACCCCTTTGTTACTCTTTGGAATTGCTGTGGTGTGCTGTCTATACTGTCCATAGTGTTTCCTACAATGAAACAGAAGAAACAGAAACCCTTATTGGCATAACATAGATGAACCAAAGCAAGGGAAAAAGTTTAAAAGGTAATACAGAAACAACATCAAGCAATATTCTCGGTATCCCAAAATACAAGGCAATCCTAACATGATTTACAAGATTTACAGATTATTACTCTTGACTTCCATACGTAGGTCAAAAATTCAGCGACAGATAGTGCTATTGCTGGGCTCTTGTCTGCTAGAAAAAAATTTAAGTCCCTGTCCAGAAAATCTCTCTGCAAAGGGAGAAGAGGGCAAATCAAAATATTGCGCATAACGGAATATTTGGGACAGCAAAAAAAGATATGGGTAATAGAATCAGGTTCCCCAAGATTACAGTTACAAAGTCTATCCCTGTATGGAATGCCCCTGTATCTATCTGAGACCACTACTGAAGGGAAAAGTTTGAACCTTTCAAGAATAAAGACTCTCCTAAAAACTGGGATTATCAGATGTAGTACCATGGAGGTATGCAAGGGAAGGAGGGGTAATGAGTAGGAAGAGCAAACTCCAAGACTACCAGCATTAATGGTCTGTGCCTCTATATCCCAAATTCTCCTCCTAACCACCTGCAGAATTGCTACCTCACCACAGTTATACAGGGGTTCCAGGTCAATACCTAGGGTACCCACCTTTCTAACTATGGCCTGTGACCACTCTGATGTATAGGGGTCAGCTAAAAGTTGGGCCATTAGGCTAGCAGGGGGAGATCGAAAGTGAAGCCGAAGCCAATATTTGATTGTAATGATCCAAGCCCGAGATTCTACCAAGTGAAGACCCAGCTCCTTATGTTTCCTACAATGCTGCTTTATACTGACCTTTTTCGTGTGCAATTTTCCAGTGACTTTTAAAAAAACATTCTGTGGCCCCTGCCACACGGGCAGGAAACTGCAGAGGAGAAGTGTGGCTGTTTGCCCCGGGGGAAAATTAACATGCAGTAAAGCGATCAGACCTACTGTGGAGGTTCTGTGGAGGTACTGTGGAGGTTCCATGGCAAGGGAGAGGTGCCGATCACAACACACGCCTGCGCGCAATGAAGAAGCGCTTGTCGCGGCGAACTGGTTTTCTTTTTTTGTGTACACTACGAATGCGCATGCTCCGTTGGGTGCGTGTGCGCATCCACGGAGACGTGGGGAAAAAAAAACCATTTTCCGCAAGGGGACATGGGCGGGCGCCGGATACCACCGGAAACGCGATCAGACGCCCGCCCTTGCCCCGCAGTTTCTGGAAACTAGTACCTCCAAGGTACTAGTTTTTTGCTGCGCTTTTTCGGCAGGAAGCCTCAGTTGTGCCACGGAAGCGCTACGCTTCCCAGATGTGCTGGTGAGATCGCGACCGGAAACTCCGCTTGTCTTCTGTATCTCTTGCGTGGCTAATGTTGCGTGTGACCGCAGCCTGTGTTGAGCGCTTAGTGCTAAACCAATATAGCACTTCAGTGTTCAACTGGCACCATTGAGATGCCTTGTCTGCATTGATTCCATTGAGTCAAAGGAGTCAAGGCATCTCAAGGGTGCCACTACAGCACTGAAGTGGTCTGTTGGTTTAGCACTGATGCGCTCAACTGAGAAGATTTTTTTTAAAAGTCAGAGGACGGAATGTGGTGAAAAAGGGTGGGGGGGAAAGTGGCAATGTTTGAAATGGCAATAGCACCTCAGAGCCAGCTTATTAATACAAGGGAATTCACTGTATGAAACCCCAAACCCTGTATCACTTTACTCAAAATCGAGCCAACAAGAAATAATACTTGGTTTAGAATGGGAATGTGAAAAAGGCCTCTCTTCATTCTTCCATACTTTCAGTCCCCTCACTAAAAAATAACCTTTCTTTCAGGCACTTTCTAATTCCTATTATTTCACAAACTGACTTGACCCCATGTCCATAGCCCACAGCTCTCTGGCCTGTAAATCTCCTCAATGCCCACAGTTAACTATAAGCTCTCCTTGGCTGCATTCTGGGAAAGGCAGAACTGGACCTGTCCCACACAGCTACTGACAACAGAAGTGTGATTCAGTTCAAAGATTATAATATAAGTTCATACTATTTATCTCTGTTTTTCAGGGAGGAAGTGAGGCCTCCCCTCCTGCTCCAGAAAATGTGAGTATTCCTAAAAAGAGGAGTACTACGCAAAAATAAGGAAGATGTCCTAGAATGCTCTTTTGTCAGCTCTCTGGCCTGTAAATCTTCTCAATGCCCACAGTTAACTATAAGCTCTCCTTGGCTGCATTCTGGGAAAGGTAGAAGTGGACCTGTCCCTCACAGCTACTAACAATAGAAGTGTGATTCAGTTCAATCATTATAATATACGTTTATACTATTCATCTCTGTTTTTCAGGGAGGAAATGAGGCTCCTCCTGCAGCAAATGTGAGTATTCCTAAAAAGGGGAGTACTAGGTAGTTGAAAGGGTACCTGACTTGTGTGTTTAGTTTCTTCCTCTGAGAATGTGAAGCCTCAGTTAGCAGGGTTGAGGAGTGCTCTACAAACATGGATACAACAGGAGAACGTTTGATTTGTAAGGCCCTTTTCAAATTGCCTTTGTATTCCATTTCAGGAACCTGTTTCTAATGGTTTTTTTTCTGTGTTTTATAACAGACCCATTTTAGTAAACAGCTGCTAGCGGATTTTTTTAGGTGTTTATACAAACGTGCTTGCATCGGATTAGCAAATCATGGTTGAGATGCTATTGAGGGAAACTGCTTTCTTCCATTTTCTACCCCGTTGTTACTCTTCTTAATTGCTGTGGTGTGCTGTCTATAATGTCCATAGCGTTTCCTACAATGCTGCTTTATACTTGACCTTTTTTGTGTGTGATCTTCCACTGACTTTTAAAAAACGTTCTAAGTTGAGTGCTTTAGCCCTAACCCAATATAGCACTTCAGTGTTCTACTAGCACCATTGAGATGCCTTGACTCCATTGATTCCATTGAGTCAAAGGACTCAAGGCATCTCAAGGGTGACACTACAGCACTGAAGTGCTCTGTTGGTTTAGCACTGATGCGCTCAACTGGGGATATTTTTTAAAAAGAAAGTCAGAAGAAGGTCATGTGGCAAAAAAGGGTAGGGAAAAAGTGGCACTGTTTGAAATGACTATAGCACTTCAGAGACAGCTTACTAACAGAAGGAAATTCGCTGTATGATACCCCCATCCTGTATCGCTTTACTCAAAATCGAGCCAACAAGAAATAATATCTGGTTTAGAATGGGAATGTGAAAAGGGCCTCTCTTCATTCTTCCATACTTTCAGTCCTTTCCCTGAAAAATAACCTTTCTTTCAGGCACTTTCTAATTACTGCTCTTTCACGAACTGACTGGACCCCATGTCCCTGGCCCAGGGCTCTCTGGGCTGTAAATCTCCTCACTGCCCACATTCAACCATACACCAACATGCCCTCTGCTCTCCCTGGCTGCATTCTGGGAGAGACATAAGTGGACATGCCTCTCACAGCTACTGATAATAGAACTGTGATTCAATTCAAAGATTACGTTCTTACTATTCCTCTTGGTTTTTCAGGGAGGAGATCAGGCTGCTCCCACAGAAAATGTATTTCTAAAAAGGGGACTACTAGATTAAAATACGGATGATGTACCAGAATGCTCTTTTAAAAAAACAAAACAAAAAAACAAGTAAGGTCTGTTCTTGATACGCAGAATGGATTGGTAGGGACATGAAGATCTGCCCTGTGGCCATGAAGAATCTCCTTGTATAGGGGATTACACACTGAGCCTCTCACCTATCGATTGTGGAATTTGGGCCACATCATAATGCTGAAAGTTACTCTGACGTTTAACCCTACCATTCAACACAACCTCTTCCTGACTCAGAGGGGCAGGTGTGTGAGGCAGTTCAAGGTTCGCCACCTGTTCTCTTCCTATATATTCTTACAAAATACATGACCCTTATCTGAACCACTTCTCCACTCCCTTTCCCAATGACACCATTAGATAGGGCAGCCCAGTTCACTTTTCAACGCCCCCCTAACTTGCTACTTCCCTGAGAGATTCAGTTAGGGAACTAAATACTGCCTTTCCCCCCCACTTTCACTGTTTATTAATACATTGACCAAAAGGCTAGCTTGTTTGTGTGTTTAGTTTCTTTCCCTGAGAATATTCAACCTCAGTTAGCAGGGATGAAGAGTGCTCTAGGCACATGGATACAACACAAGAAGTTTCTATCGCTAACTCTCTTCATTCTTCCATTCTTTCCATCCTCTCACAAACAAATTATCTTTATGGCAGCCAGTTTCTGACTGCTACACTGTCACTCACTGAGTTGACCCCATATCCCTCACAGACAGCTCTCTGGGCTTTAACTCTCCTCACTGCTCACATTCAACCATACACCAATATTCCATCAGCTCTCCCTGGCTGCAATCTGGGAGAAACATAAGTGGATGTGTCTCTCACACCTACTGATAACAATAGTGTGATGCATTCCCAGGTTTATAACATACTAGCAGTAAAGCCCGCTGTAACCGCAATACAATGAGCACTAGAAAGATGCTCCAGAGCAGGTGGAGCAGGGGTGCCCGGGCAGCAGAAGGTGAGGTCCCCCACCCAGGAACCGTTTGTGACGCCCCGTCAGCCCACCCCCAGGAAACTGATCACTGCTGGCCCATTGAGCATGCCCTCCCAAACTGGCGGGCCTGTATTACCTGGACTGTAAGTGGCACAGAGGCTCTCACTAACTGCACTGGGGGTGTACCATTAGCCCAGGGAGGGGAGGGAGGTCCTACCTTTCCCGCTGGTCGCAAGGCCCATCCCTCCCAGCACCCGGACACCTCTCCCTCCTCGCCCAGCCCAGGAAATGGCAGGCTGCAGTGACTCAGGCCCAGGCCCTCCATCCTCCAGCTGCCCCCACCATAGCAAAAGAAGACAGCTGGGGGTGAATGGAGCAGCCGTGGTGGCCCAGAGTTAGCCGGGCCCACCCCTGGAGCAACGCTGTGGATAAGTGTCCTCTTCGCCTGTGGCCTGGCCCAGCCCCAGAGAAGGAAGGCGTCCGGGAGCAAGCAGAGCAGGTGGGCCAGGCCAGCATGAGCTGAGGCCCCACACCCAGGAACCATGCACGTTGGGCCATCGGTTCACCCCCAGAGAACCCATCACCGCTTAGCCATGCGGTGTGTTCCCTCCTGGATGGATGGTGCTTTATTACGTGGCCTTTAACTGTTTAATAGCTACTGGCTTCTTCCTTTCAAGCCTACCCATCATCGACCGTGCTGGGGCCCTGGCATTGGCCGGGGGAGGGGGGGGAGGTCCTGCCTTTCCCGCCGGTTGCTGGTCACTGGAACATCCGTCTCATCCCTCAGCTACTACCACACTGAGAGTGAGACGCTGGCCCCAGCTTCTGTGGGCAGGAAAGGCAGCCAACGCAGCCAGGGGACTGGCCAGCCAATGCAGCTACCAGGGGATTGGCACAGCTACTGGGTGGCTGTTCAGGCCACCAACTGATTTTGGCATGCATCGAATCTTGCCACTCCAAAATAGGATTATAATATAGGAGATATGTTCATGCTATTCCTCTCAGTTTTTCAGGGAGGAAATCAGCTTCCTCCCTCAGAAAATGTATTTCTAAAGAGGGGACTACTAGAGTTAAATAAGGAAGATATACTAGAATGCTCTTTTGTGTTTTTGTTTTTTTAAAAACAAGCAAGGTCTGCTCTAGATGCACAGAATGGATTGGTAGGGACACAAAGATTTCCCCTGTGGCCATGAAGAAGCTTCTTGTATAGGGGATCATACACTGAGCCTCTCAACTTTCCCTTTTGAAAATAATCATAATGGGCCACATTGTAATATTACAGTGCTGGCTAGGTCTGATGGGAGTCCCAAATTCCACTACTGTCAACACCAGCTAGTAGTATTGAAGAGTTCTCTAGGAGCATGGATACAACACAAGAACATTTGATTTGTACAGCCCATTTCAAATTGTTTTTGTATTCTGTTTTAGGAACTTGTTGCTAATGCATTTTTTCTGTCTTTTCAGACAGATCCATTTTAGTGAACTGCTGCTAGTAGAATTCATCTAGCTGTTCATACAAATCTGCTTGCATAAGATTAGCAAAGCATGTTTGAGACCCTTTGGAGGGGAAATGCTTTCTTTCATTTTCTACCCCTTTATTACTCTTCTGAATTGCTGTGGTATGCTGTTTCAAATGCCCATAGCACTTCCTTCGATGCTGCTTTATTCCTGCCCTTTTTTGCATGTGATCTTCCAGTGCTGTCTAAGTTGAGTGCTTTAGTGCTAAACCAATATAGCACTTCAGTGTTTTACTGGCACCATTGAGATACCTTGACCCCATTGATTCCATTGAGTCAAAGAAGGCATCTCAAGGGTGCCACTACAGCACTGAAGTGGTCTGTTGGCTTCGTGATAATGTGCTCAACTGAGGAAATTTTTGAAAAAATCAGAGGATGATCATGTGGCAGAAAAGTGTGTGTGTGGGGGGGAAGTGGCACTTCTTGAAATAGTCATACCACTTCAGAGACAGCTTACTAACAGAAGAAAATTTGATGTATGACCCCCCCCCCCAATCCCTGTATCGGTTTACTCAAAATCGAGCCAACAAAAAATAATACTTGGTTTAGAATGGGAATATGAAAAAGGCCTGTCTTCATTCTTCCATACTTTCAGTCCTCTCACTGTCAAATAACCTTTCTTACAGGCACTTTCTAATTCCTGTTCTTTCACTAACTGACTCGACCCCTTATCCCTGGCACATAGCTCTCTGGGCTCCTCAAAGCCCACAGTCAACCTTACCCCAACATTCTTTAAGCTCTCATTGGCTGCATTTTGGGAGAGGCAGAAGTGGACTTGTCCCTCACAGCTACTGATAATAGAAGTGTTATCCAGTTCAAAGTTTCATCTTGGTTTTTCAGGGAGGAGATGAGGCAGCCCCTCCTGCTGCAGAAAATGTGAGTACCTCTAAAAAGGGGACTTCTAGGTAAAAATAAGGAAGATATACCAGAATGATATCTCCTCGTGATACCCACTGGAATGTGGAGTGCTTCAGGTGGCGATCCTCTCACGAATGTTATTTAACATCTATATACCCCTCTCCCCCATTTAGTCTGGAGGGATGGACCGGGTTGTCCTCAATATGCAGATGACACCCAGCTCTATCTGTTATTGGATAGCCACCCATCCTCTGCCCCTGGTAATCTGGTCGAGGCTCTAGAGGCTGTGGCTCGATAGTTATGGCAGATCCGGCTGAAGCTTAATCCATCAAAGACGGAGATCCTGTATCTGAGTCGGGGAGGGATGGATGTGGGTCCTTCCTGTTTTGGAAGGAATGCCTTTGGTGCCTGCTCAGAAAATGAGGGGCCTGGGAGTAATACTGGATGCCTCTCTTTCCATGGAGGCCCCGTTACTGCAGTTGCCAGATCTGCCTTTTCCCATCTTTGGCAGATTAGGTTGTTGAGACCCTATCTCTCTCCCCAAGATTTAGCTACAGTGGCCCACGCAATGGTCACTTCCAGGCTGGATTACTGCAAGTCACTCAACACAGGCTTACCCTTGAGGCCGACCTGGAATTTACAGCTGGTACAAAATGTGGCAGTGCACCTGCTGATGGCAATGCCTGTGTGGGCTCACATTTTTTTTTAACTGAATTTATTTTGAGTTTTCCAACTTTACATATAATCACGTTACAATTTCATACATTGGGGGGTTAAATCAACCTCTTTCTTCGTACCATTTTATGGCTTTTTGCCATTTCAAGTTAAATTGTTCTTCTGTTTTACCCGCCAAAAACATATTAAGCTTGTCCATCTCAGTTATTTCATAAAGAATATTGGTCAAATCATCCTTACTCGGTAATTTATCAGATTTCCAATTTTTAGCAATAGAAATCCTGGACGTTGTAATAACATATACAGCAATACATTTCTCATTGAGTTTTAGCCCATCAGGTGTAACGTTCAATAGAAAGAGCTCTGGTGTCAACGCTAAATCCTTCCCTATAATTTCTTTTAACATCTGTTTAACGGTTTTCCAAAAATTTTGTATTTTTTTGCATTTCCACCATATGTGGAAATACGTTCCGATATTATGTTTGCATCTCCAACAGGATCCCGAAACATTAGTGTACCATTTTTGCAACTTATCTGGCGTCCAGTGCCACCTATATATCATTTTTATTATGTTTTCTTTATAGGAGGTTGCTCTCAATAACTTAATTGATTTCCAGGTTTTTATCCATTCCGCTTCGTCTATGTTTCGACCTAGATCTTTTTCCCAACTAATCATTGTC
>NW_015176606.1:0-6181 GCF_001447785.1 Gekko japonicus | reverse complement strand
TTTTCCTGTAGTTCTTTTATTTCTTCCTTATTACAATTCTTTGTTAAGATTTTTGTCTTATTTATATTTATTTTGAGACTCGCTACTGCACCATAATCCCGTATTATTTTGAGCAGGTTTTTTATCGATGAGCTTGGATCTTCCAGAATGAAGACCAGATCATCCGCGAATGCTTGCAATTTAAATTGTTCTCCTTTGATCTTCAGACCTTTAAGTTCCTCTGTCTTTCTTACTATTTCAGTGAGTGTCTTCAGTCCAAAAATAAATAGCAATGGGGATAATGGGCAGACTTGTCTCGTTCCTTTTTCTATGGGAATCCTTCCAGTAAGTTCTCCATTGATTATTATTTTTGCCCATTGTTCTTTATATACAGCTTCTACCATGTTCTTAAAGTTTTTCCCACAGTCCCACAAATCTAGTTTTTGTTTCATGAATTCCCAGTTGACGTTATCAAAGGCTTTCTCCGCGTCAAGAAACATCAATGCCAGTTTTTTGCCTGGTTGATATTCATAGTATTCAATGATGTCAATTATAGTTCTTATATTTTGCTTAATTTGTCTTCTTGGAAGAAAGCCTGATTGATCTTGATGGATAACCTGGGACATTACCTTTTTGAATCTATCTGCTAGAATCGCTGCGTAAATTTTGTAGTCCACATTCAAAAGTGAAATTGGCCTGTAGTTTTTAATTTCAGATCCTTCTGTATTCTGTTTATGGATCAGAGTTATTAAGGCCTCGTTCCAAGTTTGTGGAGTTTTTGCTGTTTTCACAATATTCTGTACCAGATCTTTATATAGTGGTGTTAATTCCTCTTCGCAATTTTGATAGAATTCTGCCGTTAGTCCATCTGGGCCTGGAGCCTTTTTCTTCTTTTGTTTTTTAAGTGTTACCATAATTTCACACATTGTTATTGGGTCGTTTAATATTTTTCTTTGATTTTCTGAGAATCTTCCTAGATTATTTTTCTCAAGATATCTATGGCTGGCATTTTTATCAAATATTTCTTGGTTATACAACTTTGTGTAGAAATTTTCTACAATGATTTTCATTTTCTCGTTTGTGTATTCTAATTCATTTTTTTCATTCTTTAACGCTGTGATGGTTCTTTTCTCTATTTCTTTTCTTAACCTGTATGTGGGCTCACATTTGACAGGAGCTCCACAAACTGCATTGGTTGCCAGTTGAGTCCCGGATTTGCTTCAAGGTGTTGTTAATAAACTTTAAAGTCTTACATGGCCTGGGACAATCATATCTAAGGGATTGCCTCTTCCCATATACGCCCAAAGAGCGTTATGTTGCTTGGATCAACATCTCCTGGTGGTCCCTGGCCTGAAGGATGTCCATCTTGCCTCAACCAGGGCCATAGCTTTTTCTACCCCTGCCTCTGCCTGAAGGAACATGCTCCCCATTGAGATCATGACCCAGTGGGATCTTATTCAATTCTGCAGGTCCTGTGAGACAGAGCTGTTCCACCAGTCCTCTGGCTGAGGCAGTGGGCATCCATGTATGACTTCTGTGAGGTGTCTGTCTCCTGTCTACCATTAATTATCTGGCTATATTTATTTGTGCCACTCCCAACCACTCATAAGAACATAAGAGCATAAGAGAAGCCATAGTTGGATCAGGTCAATGGCCCATCCAGTCCAACACTCTGTCACATAGTGGCAAAAATACCAGGTGCCATCAGGAGGTACCGTAGTGGGGCCAGGACACTAGAAGCCCTCCTACTTTTGCCCCCCCCAGACACCAAGAATACAGAGCATCCCTTGTCCTAGATCGAGTGTTCCTATCTATGCCTTGTGGCTAATAGCCACTGAGGGACCTCTGCTACATATGTTTATCCAATTCCCTCTTGAAATCATCAATACTTGTAGCTACCACCACCTCCTGTGAGTTAATCACTCTTTGGGGGAAGAAGTACTTATATTTATCTGTTCTAACCTGACTGCTCAGCAATTTCATTGAGTGCCCATGAGTTCTTGTACTGTGAGAAAGGGAGAAAAGTACTTCTTTCTCTGCCTGCTCTATCCCATGCATAATCTTATAATCCTCTATCATGTCACCCCTCAGCCATCGTTTCTCCAAGGTAAAGAGCCGCAAGCGCTTTAACCTTTGTTCATAGGGAAAGTGTTCCAACCCTTTTATCATCCGAGTTGCCCTTTTCTGCACTTTTTCCAATGCTATAATATCCTTTCTGAGGCGTGCTGACCAGAACTGTATACAATATTCCAAATGAGGTTGCACCATTGATTTATACAGGGGCATTATGATACTTGCTGATTTGTTTTCAATTCCCTTACTAATAATCCCCAGCATAGTGTTGGCCTTTTTTATTGCAGTCATGATAACATTTCTAATTTTGGCTGTGGCCACAAATTTGAATGTTGTGTGATTGTGTTTTAAAATGTTAATTATATTTGTTGTATTGCCAATATGCTGTTACCTGCCCTTAGCTTGTTCTCAGGAAGGACGGGCTATAAATATGAGATATGAAATGTTGAAATTCTCAAGATAAGTATATTGCAAAAAATCAGTCTTTTTTGTCAATACAGTGATTTCCCAGACTCATGATACAATTATACAGCTGCTAGTATATGAAAGCAAAAAAACTTTCCCCAGACAATCACAAATACAAATACAATACCTTTATTGGCATAAGAGATAAAATATAACATGCAGCATAGAGCCTCAAGATAGCCCGGGGATGGGTGGGTAGCACATTCCAAATTGCCTTAATAGGAGCCTCTCCTCCTAGATACCTCATAAAAGAAATTTTCTACAGGTTCAAGTATTTGTATATTATGAGAAGACAATAAAGAAATAATTTTATACACATCAGATCGGCCCAAAAGGGGGTCCATCACAGGTTCAATATAAGCATCACAGATGTCATAGAGGAATTCACAGTACAGGAGCACATGTCCAATAGATTCAATTTCCCCCATCCCACATGGGCACAATCTATCTTTATAGGGAATTCTCTTGAACCTTCCCGATAAAACAGCTGAGGGAAGGACGTCGAACCGAGCTAGCATGACAGCCCTACGAAGATGGGGCTGATCAGTCTTGCCAGATATGCTGAGGAAATGTGACTGAAAGAGAGTCCCATACTCAATGGAGAGCAATGTCTGTGTGCAAGTATTCTCAGATCTTGCACCTCTATATCAAGGAATCTTTGTTTGAGTAAGGAAAAAGACTTCTGCTCAGAGAGAAGCACCAAATCATCAAAACTAAAGTCAATTCTATACTTTTCTTCCTCTATATTAGTCAACCAAGTCGATAGATGTGATTCTGTTAGCATGCGTACCACAAGACTGTTTGGGCCACATCTAGAATGAAGGTGCAGCCAAAAATTAAAGGTTATGGTCTATGCCATAGTAATTAACCATCTTTGGGTTGTCTCCAGGCACATAGCTGCATATGGTACGCAAGCTGGTAGCCCCAAGATTTTCTTCAGGAACACATTCTACAGCTTCATTGCAAGCTGAGACCCAGATTGGGATACTATAAGCAGTTTGGCAGGTATTTTATGGTTAAATACTTTAAGAGCAGTGGGAATATATTGATGTCCTTTGATATAAAAGAAACAGGCAATAGCAAGGGCGTTGTTAGTTGATGACTTGACTGCTTCTTTGATATGTAGCCCAACTGTTAGTATAATGGAAATAGATGCCCAGATATTTAAGGCTTTTAACTTGTTCATCCCCCCCCCCTATAATCCAATTAATGGGCTTCCAACTATTCTCGAAGACAATCATTTTGGATTTATGAAAGTTAAGGGACAACTTGTTCTTATTGCAATAGGCAAGAGCTTGTGGAACCATCCTTTTCCTCCCCATTTCTGAGAGAGAGAGCAGGACAGCATCGTCTGCATACAAAAGTAACGGGACATGCCTTTCACCTAGTTTAGGGCAATGGCCATCAATACTCCTCATGAAGGGGTCCAAATCATTTAAGAAGAGGTTAAATAGGGTTGGCGCAAGAATGCAGCCCTGCTTAACTCCCACGTTAATGGGGATCTTAGCTGTTAGGTCCCCCTCCTTTGAATATCTAATCTGACAGGTATTTCCAGAATACAGATTTTTAATCAAGAACAGCAGTTGCTTGTCTATCCCCATGTCTCTTAATTTCTCCCACAGAATATCCCTGGGTACCGAGTCAAAGGCACCCTTGAGGTCCAGGAAAGCCACATACAATTTCATACCCTTTCCTGATTTGTATTTATTAACTAAGTGGTTAAGGACAATGTAGTGATCTAAAGTTGACTTGCCCTGACAAAACCCAATCTGCTGTATACCAAGACTTAAGCTAACAGCCAAATGTTTGGCATAGAGCTTCCCAATGATGGACAAAAGACTTATCGGTCTGTAGTTACTTGGGAGCTGGCAATCTCCCTTTTTGAAGATTGGTACTATTATAGCACTTTTTCCAGTCATCCGGTATTTGACCGGTCTGCCAGAAAGGGAGACAAACACCAAGAGAAAACTTTAATGGCCTCAGGTGGCCCCAGACAATATTTGCTCATCCCCCATTGAAGGTTTCCCCATTCTGTGGCCAGAACAACCTACTGCTCATGAATTCACTTTAGAAAATCAGACATATGCTCTCCAACCTGGGGAAAGCTTCATCAGCCAAATCCCTCTGGACATGATGGTGTTACACTAACATAAGAAAATGTAAGAAATGGTTATACAATGTGAAAATCAGTTCAGTCGAGTTGCATTGTTATTTATCCGAGAATTTAAATGCATATAAGAACTATTTCTGCTCCAAAGAGGAGACCTGGAATATTACTCCAGATGAGCAAAAACAAAATGCATTTTCTCTCCTCTCATTAAATTTATCCTTTGAATCTACCGGTGAGTATGTTAAATCGTTTTTTTGCTGGTATAGTGATTTCCCAGACTTTTAATACAAAGTTAGAGTTTCTAGTACATTAAAATCCCTTTTGCCCTGCCTTGGAGGCTTCCTCATTCAGTGGCAACAAGAACTTACTGCTCATGAATTCACTTACCCAAAAAAAAAAAAAAAAAAAAAACTTATGCATTTTCTCTCCTCTCTTTAAATTTAGCCTTTGAATCTACCGGTGAGTATTTTAAATCCTGCTTGTTTTTTTGCTGGTATAGTGATATCCCAAACTTGTAATACAAACTTAGGGTTCCTAGTACATTAAAATCCCTTCTGTGGACATTCTCCTCCCATCCTCCACCCCTGCCTCGGAGGCTTCCACAGTCAGTGGCAACAAGAACTTGCTGCTCATGAATTCACTTAAGAGAATCAAACTCATGCTCTCTAAGCTAAGGGAAAGCATCATCAGCTAAGTCCCTTTCTACATGGTGGGATTACAGAAACACAAGAAAGTTTAAGAAATGGTTATAAAGTGTGAAATGAATTGCCTTAAGTTATGATCCTGAGAATTTAAATGAATTTAAGAGCTATTTCCACTCCTAATAGAAACCCAGAATCTATTGTTAGAGGGGCTAAAACATATTTCAAAGCACTGTTCATGAAATTTTTAAATTATTTAGGAGTAGAAATATATTCTTAGGTATCTGTCTTGAGGATAAGGCTGCCACTTTGAGAAATACCAGAAATTGATTTCTTGTATTACAAAAAAAACCTTATGCATTATTTCTCCTCTCTTTTAATTTAGAATTTTGAGCTACCGGTGAGTATTTTAAATCCTGCTTGTTTTTTTGCTGGCATAGTGATTTCCCTGACTTGCAATACAAAGTTAAGTTTCTTAGTACATTAAAATCCCATCTGCAGACACCCCTGCCTCGGAGGCTTCCCCCTTCAGTGGCAACAAGAACTTACTGCTCATGAATTCACTTAAGAGAATCAGACAGATGCTCTCTAAGCTGGGGAAAGCGTCATCAGCTAAATCCCTTTCTACATGGTGGGATTACAGAAACACAAGAAAGTTTAAGAAATGGTTATAAAGTGTGAAATGAATTGCCTTAAGTTATGCACTGGAGAATTTGAATGAATTTAAGAGGTATTTCCACTCCTATTACAAACCCAGAATCTATTGTTAGAGGAGTTAAAACATATTTCAAAGCACTGTTCATGAAATTTTAAAAACTTCATTGAATGAGAAGTGCAGATATGTTCTTAAATATCTGTTTGAGGATAAGAAATCAATGTGGCCTGAGAATCAGACAGATGCTCTCCAGCCTGG
>NW_015176605.1:21481-48456 GCF_001447785.1 Gekko japonicus | reverse complement strand
ACTCCTTGTTAAGCGCACGACTTAACAGTGTACATCCTGTGGAGACTTACAAAAAACCCCAAACATCCGGTGTGTGACGGGATATGGACGGGTGCCGGATGCCACGGGATTCAAGTGGAAACGCGATCAGACACCCACCCTTGCCCCGTGTTTTCCGGAAACTAGTACATCGTATGTGGTGGTTTTTTACTCCGCATCTTCGGTGAGAAGCCATGGGTTAGCCACGGGTGTACTAAGCTTCCCAGATGTTGCGGTGTGATCGCACACCGAAAATCCGCCTATCATCCATGTCTTTAGCACGGCAACTTCTCCGTGTGAACGGGACCATTGTAACTTTTCATCCCGCAGGTTGCACACTAGCCTGTCATGGAGTCTATCATTTAAGTCTGTGAAGTTGCACTGCCGTGCTGTTTTTCGAAGGGCTGTCACATACTCAGCAATTGACTCACCTTGAGCTTGGTCTTGTTTGTGGAATGCGTGCCGATATGCAATCTCTGAAGGCTTAGGTGAAAAATGGTCACGTAGTTTGGCCTTGATTGCGACGAACGCAGTGTCCTTTAGTTCAGCAGCCACAACTAAGATCTTAGCCACATCGAAAATGTTCTTGCCGCAGACACTGAGAAAAGTGGCTTTTGTGATATTTGCATCCGAAATTTGTTGAGCGGTAATGTAGCACTCGAACCGGGCGACATAGGTGTCCAAGTCCTCTGTAGTCACATCAGATGATTCGAAGTGGCCCTTGGTGGCCATTGTAGTATTGCACTGGAGTGGCAGGTGGCTGTGTTCTCTGGCTCCTTCCGAGGGCCAAGGCGACAGTTCCTTGCTTGCTGTAGTGATCAGCTATGGTTCTGTGGGGCTGCCTACCCACTGTATCCCATCCTTGTCTCCAGTATTATGTCCTGAGCTTGAGGCAGCGTTTCAACAAGTGATTTCTGTTGTAATATTAATCTCCAGTAGGAAGATCAGTATGATCTACCTGACAGTAAACTGACAGCTACCTGTCAGCAGGTGGTGAGTTAAGCCTGGTTCTGACCGGTTATGGCTAGCACTGAACAGTGTGCAGTCACCATGACTCAGCTTGCAGCTGATTGGTGGGCTCATGTATATAAGTCTTGTACAGAAGCCATGTACGTTCTCTTCTGAGAAACCGAGCGTCTGGCGAAGCAGTTTGTTTGTATATTCTGTGAATAAAACCCTTGTACATAGTGTACCACTGGACTGTGCAGTGTGGTTACTATAAGGGACTTCACAGCAGAGACTGCAGCAAGAGCTGGTAAGGCTGGGAGGCTGGAAAGACCTTAAGGGTGCTGACTTGCTTTAAAGGCTGGTGTCTTGGACCGCTACATTCTCGCTCCCGCAACAATTTCTTTATTCAGCTCATAACACAACACTGTGCACACTGTAATTGTTGTAAGTTAACATGCAATATGAACATAAAAGTCAAATTAAATTGAAAAGAACACAGGCTCCATTGGCTAAATACTTTATCGGGCTGTGCAAAAAGTAACTTTTGAAAATGAGAGACTGCTGTTGGATTGTGAGACTCCAGACCATGACTACTAAAGGGTTAAATTTGGCTCTGGAAATCCATCATCTCATGTAAAATAGGGAGACATTGCTTCAAATAAACACAGATATCTACTGAAGGATCCTTTCATCGGCAATTGCTACTGAGTGTACTCTTGTTGAAGGAACACTGAAAGACTAACAGGTTTCTACGCAGAAGAAAGATTCTTTTAAAATTGAGCCCAAAGCTGGTGGGTGCTGGATAGTTTCTCTCTCATCTCTCTTACAAAGCGAGTGTTTTTCTCTCTCCCTCATTTTCTTTCATGCAGTTATAAGGACAGAATAAGCTCTAGCGTTTACACTTAATAGTTTTTTATCTGGTTGATATTATATTGTACAAATTTCAATTTAGTTTTTAAGACAATGTTTTATTTATTTACATAATTATAACTGAATAACCATTACTCTGTAATTATGAGAAATCAGTATTGCATTTTATATTACATATTCCCCCAAAGAAGCCTGTTGGTAAAACACATGCAGAATTTTTAACTGAGTAATAAAATATAATTGTTACTTTACTTGCACCATTGGCCTTGGCCTTATTTTTTATCTCTGCCCTAGGGGAAATGGCAGCATTTCAGGATTGGTGTTCGGAGTGCTGAGGAGATGCCTTCAGTGCCCTTCAACACCCCCCCCTTCCCCAAAAGTCCTTTGTTACTTTTTTTTTAAGCCTGCCCTCTTAGCTTTGTCTAATTTCTCCATGGCGCCATAATATTTACATATTGTATTCAGGTCTGTTAGCACTAAATAAGCAGTCAACATGAGAAGGGCTCCTAGAAAATTCATTTTCTTGAGAACAACCACCACTCTTTTTAAATGAATAGTTGGTATTCATCTGCAACTCATCAGGAACCAACTGAGCTAATAATTCAGCCATTCCATGCACTGGCTATTGTGTTCCCCATGATGCAGTGCAGGAGGCTGAATACAGGATATTAAAGATATTAATCAAACTGTGAAATAAATCAGTGGCAATGGGGAGAAGAGAACAATTGGGAAATGGGAGGAAAGCTCTTAACATAATGATGTTGCTGTTTCTATCAGGCACCCGAATTTGTTTCATTTAGTACTTTGGCCTCTTCACCTCTTTCAGAACAGACCCCTGGAGCAGCCTTTGCTTGCGCTTCTGGAGTGGTGCACGGTGAGATGGAGGCCGATACGGGTGGCCATCAAACCCTGATAAAGAGAGAGTGTGTGTGGGGGGGGGAGTGGTTTATTTTTTAATTATTATCTTTAGGGCTGGGCTGCCAGGCCTACCATCATGGCGGGAGGCCTCCCCTGCTGGCTCTCCTTGCCTGCCGATGCTCCTCCAAGCTGCAGCAGGAGGGGGGAAAGTCAGTGTTGCGTGAGCTCCTAGGCCACACTAGCTATAGGAATAGCCAGCAACTCTGTGGCTTTACCTGGAAGTGACGTGGCAGCGCTCATGATCTCATGCCCCCTGCCCAGTCTCTACCCTTGAACCTCCTGCTAGGCCTGACAACCTGATTTTAGAGGGGCATTTTAAAGTGTAAAAGTGTTAGATGGGAGGGAGCTCAGGAGCCATTCTCTGCCTCCCACTCATTTCCCAGCCTCCTCCCATCACCAGTCGTTCTTCCAGCTAAGCACCAAGACTGGTAACAAGCTTGTTTGGTAGAAGTAACATGGGGAGCAGCTGTAGGGGGAAAGCTGTGGACCACGGTTGTCAACTTCCAGGTGGGGCCCACTATTACAATTGATCTCCAGATGACAGAGATCAGTCCCCCTGGAGAAAATGGCTGCTTTAGAGGATGGCTTCTAGGGCATTATAGCCTGCCAAGGTCCTTCCCCTCCACAGCCCTTCCCCTTCCCCAGTGTGGACAGAGAGGGGGGGAGTTAAGCACCTGCCTGCAGCTGTATAGCTGTCTGGTATTTGGAGACATAGGTCTGCCACCATCATGTGGATCTTGCCCACCAGGAAATCTAGTTACAAACATTCCTGCAGGACATGTAAAAATATAACGGCTGTTCTCTGTGCAGATAAGAGGTTGTTGAGCCACGTTTGTGCCTCTTGCAGTGTCCATTGTGAGACTGTGACAGCAGAGCAGAACAACCGCTCGATACGAGGTGGCAACTGCAGCCTCTGAGCTGCACGCATACTGCTCTCCGGGAACCGAAAGGCTGCTGTTGTGGCTTTGTGTGAGCCAGCCAATGAGATCAGGAGAAATACATTTTTCCAACTGAACTAGGATGGAGATGAATAGGAATGTATTGCCTGTGTGAGGAGAGACGCTGAAAGAAATTGGAAGTGGAAAATTCTGAACAGCAGTCCTTCAGCAGTTGGCTTTGGTCATGTATTGTGTGGCAAAAAAATAACGAAATGACGTTGACGCTGCTAATTTCAATACTGAGGGTGGTGAACTAGTCCAGACCAATAAGACTTGTGCGGCGACCTTTAACGATGAGGAAATTAAGACGACTGTGGAATTTCTTGTACTTGACTTGGACGGAGGCAATACCAATGACAGGAACTGGGTATCTTTGGAAATCAAAAAGCTGCAGACTGCACTTCTGGAGACGGTGTGCAGAGAACCTGGGACAGACTCGTTGAAAAGTGTTCCACGAGACAATTGACAGTGCGGAGCCGGAATCAACCTCCATCTGGCAAGCGCAGCCCTCAAGGAAGACAGTAACTTTGATCTTGGGACAAGTGTGAAGACCTTAGTGTATGTATAGGCGATTAGTGTAGTCTTCTGACATTCTTGCTTCATTGCTGTATTTAAACCATCGATTGAATGAATGAGAGGACGAGAAATGAGATGAGTGGTGAGACTTACTAGAAGATCTTCCCAGATGACAAAGAATTTCAGGTGTAGAACGACTTTGTGATGAGTGGCAGACCTTAGCGATGTGGCCTGTTTTTCCACAAAAATGACAACTAGCATTGTGGAATTTACAGTCTCTATGAGCATGCTGTAGAGACCAACCGGCACACACTCCTCTTCGCGGGCTTTTTTGAAAACGGCGTGGCTTCTGGTTGGCTCCCGTTCTGTGGACTCCATCATCAGACGATTCTGATTGGTCATCTCTGGAATCAGACAAGTCTGTGGTAACGCCATGGTGGACAGCGTCGGTGCGGCATGACATGTGACTCTGAGCACTCAAACACAGCTTGCGAAGAGAAATGTTGGCAGCCTCCACTCTCAGCACTTCTTTGAGTGCTGATTCATAAGTGAGGGGTTTTTTGTAAAATAAGTGCTCGCTTGATGCTGTCGTCTCTAATCAGGACTGACTTTAAATTCAGGAACTGGCAGTTACGAACAGCCCTTCTCAATGCGGTGATGTATTCCGTGACAGACTCGTTCTCTTTCTGGCTTTGTTGGTGGAAAGCACATCGGTGTACAGTAGCAGACATCTTAGGTGTGAAATAGCTGTTGAGTCGTTCCTTAATGACATCGAAGGATGTCTCCAGTAATTTAGATGGAGCTACTAAGTCCCGAGCAATGTCGAATACAGACTGGCTGCAGGTACTCAAAAAGGTGGCACGGCAGACAGCGTCTCCTTCAATACCGTTTGCTATACGGAAGCATTCAAAACGGTCGAGGTAGGATTCCCAGTTCCCAACCTTGGGGTCGAACAGTTCGATATGGCCCTTGGATGCCATGCCCGTAGTGATTTATCTCTAGGCGCCCTCAGTGATTTCAGTCTGGGCAGGCAGAGAGTGACTTCCCCGTTCGGTTAGGCCTGGGATCCCATCCTCATCGCCAGTTTTAAGTATTGACAAGCAGGAGACGATGATCAATAACGAGGCTTTTATTCATAACATTGCTCAACTCTGATCTGCTCTGATAAGAGCGGCACCCAAACTTATACCTTTCCAGTACTGAACTATATACAATGTTGCTACTTCCATGAGCTCTGATTGGACCTAAACGGAGCCTCCTGATTGGGTACACTGTCTGGCTTCAGGACCACTAGAAGGTCTTTATTAGGTGGCCAATCATAATGGAGGAACTAGAATGCTTCAGCACAAACCATAACACAACAGTTTAAGTATAACTCAGAACATAACAGTGCCATATCCATGCATTTTTATTGCACATTAAAAATTAAAAGCAATAACTTATATGAGGGAAGGAGAGCAAACTTATATTAGAGAGACTGAAGAAAAAGCGAAAAACTAGCTGAAAAGGCAAAAGGGAGAATTTGCATTTATGAGGAAGTGAAGAGAGGGTTAGTCTTTCACCCACTGTTCTGAGTTCCACATCCAATTTAGATGTACTGATAAGTCTAATCTGTCGGTCTCAGTTCTTTAGTCTCCAACATTTGGATATTAAAGGGCTAGGTCATGGTGTCTGTTGCTAGGAGAGACATTGAAACGAAGAGTAAAGGCTTTGCAATATGTTTAAAGTTATGCATTTATAGCTTAGCTGCTAAATGTGGCATTTGCATAGATAATATTTGGGCAGAGCTAGCCTGAGCTTGTCAGAAATCAGAAGCTAAACAGGATTGACTGTGGTTAGTCCTTCTCACTTGATTGGGAGACCCCAATAAAGCTCAGTGTTGTCATGCAGAGGAAGACCATGGCAAAGTTCCTCTCTTTCTATCTTGCCTTGAACCCTCTGAGGGGACATCATTGGTTGGTTGTGATGACAACAGTTAATTATTGTCCGCAACAGTGCAGACAAATTGGACAGGTAATAGTAGCATGTCCCAGAACGGAGTGGCTGGAGACTTGGTTCTGTAACAGCAGATTGTCTCATGGTTGGGCTTGGCTTTCAAGGCTACACCTTCGTCTTTGCTTGAGGACAAGGAGAGGTACCTCAAAGCAGCAGAGTATTGTGTCTTTGACATGAGGTCTCTGGATCCACTTCCAGGTCAGTTCAAGATATTTAGTCATGGCCCTCCCCCAGTGCACGACTACACCCCGGCCCTCCTGGGTCTCAGGCAGCATGGCCTCAGCAGGGAATGCAGGTCACTTCTCACACACTGGAGAGTGGGTAGTGAGTTGAGCCACTGAGCGGCATTGTGGCCCTCTCCTTGTTGTGCTGTTGCCTAAGTGGTTTGGCTGGAGAACCCGCCCTGCCCAGTTCTACTTGCATGCCACAGGGGTCTTTGCAAGAAAATATACATCTGCATTAAACAAAAAGTCCTGTCTTGTGGAGTTTGGATTAGCAGTTGTGAATCTGATGCATATATGTGTCCAGATAGTCTTCTACAGGTAATATGTACCAAAGGCTGTTTCTGGGTCCTTTCTAGGTCCTTAGGGTAAGAAAATGTCAACTTGTGAGGTATAGAAAAACACAGAACTGCAGAGAGGTTGCTTTACCCTAACGTGGTCCCCCCCCCCCCCCCATCCTGAACATTTATTCCTGAACCAACCTGCCCAGCATGATAACTTGGCTGGCAAGACGACAGGGGGGTGGGGATTAGATATAACTGGCCACCTTATATGTAGGGTGTGTGTGTGTGGGGGGGTTGCTTTTGTCTATGTTTTCTGCAAATTTTATTAGCTTATTTAGATTTTATCCGTTTCTTGTTCTGCATTTTTATTGTTACAGATTTAAAAACAACACATTATTAATCAACAGACTGCTACTGCCTCAATTATTAACTTACGCCACATTTCAAGAGCAAGCAAAGGGACGGTCTGAAAGTGTGACATGCACACAGTCTGATGGAGAGAAAAAGCTAGGTTAAAAACTCACCTGTAATTATACTGCAGAAGCTTTTGGTAGATGGCATGGGGTAGCGAGAAGCAGGCGGCCAGTCCCCAGATGACGGAGACGCTCAGTGCTCCTTTAGTCAGGGACAGCCTTGGCTTAAGTGGGTTCAGGATGACCTAAAAGAAACAGGACTTCAGATGAATCTCTCCTTGGTGGATTCCTTGATGGCTCCCATAATGGGAGCTTTTAAGCAAATTACATGTATACTTACGTTATTAGAGAGACGTCAAATGCATTACTAATCTTTCCCATAAAAAGAGCACTTTTTAGTCAATTCTGTGTGCTCTCATGAGAATGTTCCAGGTTTAATTTTCTAATTCTGTAATTTCTCTGCTGTAACAAGAATCCATTAACCATTTTCAATGTTAAGCTGACTTTAGAATTCTGTCATTATTCTAGCCACTAAAGGACTCTCCTGGCGGGAAGGGCGCATGGTGTAGCCTGACCCTGTCAAATCTCGGAAGCTAAGCAGGGTCAGTACTTGGACGGGACACTACCACTCTGCAGAGGAAGGCCAGGGCCAACCACCTGGAGAGCCCCTTGCTGGAGTTGCCATGAATTGGCTGAGATTCGATGGCATTTATGTAGGTGCATAGAGAACTCTCCAAATTCTGCTTCCAACTGTATTAAAAACTGGATCCCAAACAGCTGGTGTTTCTGTGAATATTTACAAGCTGCTAAATAAAATCTGCATTTGTATTAATGCTTGGTAGATCACAAGAGGTGCAGGCCTTCTGTTCATGATGATTAAAGATCTGCCATGTGCAGATTCTAAAAGGCAACTTCCATTGGGCCAGAAAGATCATATGAACTGGCCATAGAACAAATACAAACCACCTGAACACAATCCCACTCTACGGGGTGAAGCCTTAAGGAAACACCTTCTACTGCTTTTCCTTACCACTCTCCAGTGAAGACACTGCTGGTTTCAGAACAAAGTATTTCTGGGATGAGGAGGAATACCATACCTGATGTCGGTCCAGAGCTATAGCTGTCAAGGTCAGTGTGGATACATGGAGGGAGCAATACTGCACAAAGCGGCTGATGTGACACATGGTTTTCCCGAAGACCCATGTGCTGCTCACAAATCGAACCTGTGGAAAACCAACTTGGTCATCAGGAAGACTAAAGGAATCATAGCTACCAAGCCAGAGTGAATAAGAATTCATTTCTTCTCTGTCTTTCTCCTTTTTTTGCATTCAAGCCCTCCTCACCATTCAGAGAGATCCCATCTGAGCCAGGCACATTCTGGTTATTGTGCACACCCATAAAGGTGAATAGCATGGAACAAAACACTACAAAGCTGTAGCTATTTCTTGCTGCATCCCAGCCATACTGCTTGTCTCCCCACTCACTCCTTTACCTCCATCCACAGGAGCTTCTGCCACTGTCGTGGTGGAAAACCCTGTAGGGTTTTTAAGGTAAGAGTTGTTCAGAAGTGCTTTGCCATTGCCTGCTCCTGTGTGTTTCCTTGGTGGTCTCCCATCCAAGTACTAACCAGGGCGGACCCTGCTTAGTTTCTGAGATCTGACGTAATTGGGTTAGCCACTAGTCCCTTACAATGGTTACGCTCATCCTCTCTCCTCTCCCATCTTCCCCACGAAGGCCTCTGCAAGCCCACTAACACACTTTTTTCAGCTTATGACTTTCCTAATAACCTGAACCTGAATTGTTAATGAATGTGCTCCAAGAAAGTAGCCATATGAACAATGCAGTGACCTCCCTTGCTGGACCGGGGCCAAGGCAGGGTGGCGTAGCACTTACCAATGTGAAGGGTGTGTTGAGCAGGGTGATCATGAGGTCTGAGATGGCCAAATTAACAATGAAGAGGCTGGTGGCTGAGCGCATCCTCTTGTTCTTGATCACCACGTGGCAGACCAACAGATTCCCAAAGAGAGAGATGACGATGATGACTGTGTAGGCCGCAATGAGGATAGCCTTCATTGTGGGCTTTTGTGACTCTGGTTCATACTTAGCCAGTTCAGCAAACTTCTCCCACTCAACAATCCGGCTGTCTGTCCAGTTGAAAGATGTCCTGTTGCCAGTCTGATAGAGTAACATGAGTTTGGCCAAAGAACCATTGTGGTTCAGCTCCTCCAGAGTGCCTAGGAAGGGAGAGGAACATGGCAGCAGTGACAGGAGTGTAGGAGACGGGGTGGCTTCTGTCCAAATTATGCTCTGCATGGATGGACACAAGTCAAGGGGCCGATGGGCTGTTTGTTCCAGCAAACAAGATGAATGGATTGCCCCAGAGAGAGCTCCATTCTTTAACCTGCCAGAGGGGATGCCATTAGCACAAGGCACAACAGCCATTAAATAACCAAGTAGAAAGAAACCTGGGGGTGCAATAAATACTTTGCAACATATAGCCAGAAAAGCACTTGGCTGTTTGATAGAAATGCTTAGGAGAGATGTGGCACCGGGAGAGGCCAGGCAGTTCATATTTCCCCTGCATGCTGAAAGGTGGTAGGAGGGTATGCACAAAAGGGAGAAAAAAGTTAATGGCACTGGGCAAGGCTGCCAGCCCCAAGGAACCTAAGGCAGCACTGAATAATGTTTACATCATAGGGGGCTGTAGCTCATCCTCACTTTGAATCCTGTTTAGTTCTCCTTTAGGCTTTTGGTCTTCCCTGCTTCCGGGAGTGTCCTATGCTCCAGGCATTTTGCTTCAGTTCTGCTCCAACATTTTTCTTTTTCTCAAGCCATTTAGCCTTTTATTTACTGTGAAATGTGTTTCCATTTTGGAGAGTTCATTCTTCTCAAATGACCACACTGAGCATTCTCTGCTCTTTGACTCCCCCCCCCCAGCTTAACTGTCTGGTAGAACTTGTGAATTGTACAAGAATATTACATTAGAGAACATTTGCATCATCTCTTCCTGGCTACAGTAGCTATGAATCCCAAGCGATTCGCTGCTTGGGATTCAGGCGCGCACGCCACCACCCTGCTCGCTGCAAACAGGGCGGCAGCATACGGGGCTGGCTGTGAATGGGCTGGCAGCTGGAGGGGCAGCAGTGCACGTGTCTGAATCCCAGGCAGCGAATCATCACTGGGAAATCAGCCCCGCACACCACAGCCCCCCCCACTCCCAAAAAGACCTTTTAAAGGGTCTTTTTGCGAGCAGAGCATGTGGCCAGCAACACTGTGGTGTCCTTCCTATTGGGGGGGGGCTGTGTTTCCTTTAAATCATACTCTGTGATGTGCTTGCTTTTAGGGGAAACGGTTTTAACTTTTAATTCACACTTTGTGAATATGAACTTGGTAGTTTCTGCCGCCACCAGGAATTTAAAATTCCAACTCTCTCTCCTTTGGTAGTGTAACCCAGGGGCTGGGCACTTCAGAGGACTATGTGGCCCTGAGGATATTTAAACAAAAATGGATTTATTGAAATAAGAATAAAATAGGTTTCTGGAAAAGGGAACTTGTAAAATATAACTAGTAAGCTTGGTGTCACACCAGTCTCTCAGACACCAAAATTCCACTCTGACAGGATTCTCTCTCTTCCTCACATATGTAGCCAAACTGGCTAAACTCTTTGACTTTTCCACACAGGATAAAATATTGGTCTAATCACACAGTTTAGACACAACTGGTTTCTTTTCCTTATAGACTCTCTTACACTACTTTAAGAGTTCCACAGACTCTCTTTAATGGCTCTTCCACACTTCACTTTCCAAAGACACACAGAACACTGAACTCTGTCATAAAACACACACACTTCTCAGAACATCCCCTCCCACACTCTCAGTCATCAGCCAATCACAGCACACAAATTTCCCTCCATCGCCCTCCTTGCATTACTGCAGTAAAACTAACATTTAAAGGAACACACACACATCAAAACAAGGAATCATTACAAACACCCCCTCTCCCTCCCTCCTGAAAGATTTAAAGGGCCCTCCAGCTGATCTGCAGGCCAGGTGCTCCCCGTCGATCAGCTGAAGCCTTTTAAATCTTGCAGGAGGGGAGGGAGAGGGGTGGCTGTGCCTGGCCACTCTTGGGGGTGGGGCTTGGGGGCATCCCCGCCCACCCCTGGAACCCCCCCAATCACCCCGTCAGAGAGATGAAGGGACCTGGCAACCCTAGGCATTACACCCTGCTGAGCTCCTTTCTCTCAGCAAACCTGCCCTCCCCAGGTTCCACCGAGGGTTGCCAGACCCCCTGCTGGAGGCGAGGGTACCCCGATGCCAGGCCCTGTCCCTAGCCACCAATCAGATGGCTGGTGGTGGTGGGGACCTATGTGGAGAAAGAGGAAGGCCCAGGCTTTGTTGTCAGTGTTGCACAGGAAGTGACATCATCACACCAGCAACATCCAGGTGATGCTCTGTTAATTTGGCAAAACCTCTATACTAGTTATACTGTAAGGTTTTTGCCCAAATACCAAAGCGTTACCTGGATATTGCTGGTATGATGACATCACTTCCTGTGTGATGCCAGTGATGAGGCTTGGGCCTTTCTCCAGGCAAGTCTCCCTATCCCACACCAGTTGCCAGAAGGGACCTGGCAGCCCTAGCTTCACATTCAAAATGTCCAGGAATTTTACAGCCTGGAGTTGGAAACACTACGTGAGTGGTCCCATTTTGCTCTTACAGTCTACCTTGTTTACTGCTAATGGCAGGTCTAAATATGACTCTAGAAGGAGACAAGCAGGAAGGACACATGCAGATGAGCATTTGTGCATACATGGTGGCTCTCAAACGAAAAAGGATAATCCTTGGAAGATGCTTACTTGTACCCATATTCCTCTTTTCTTGTCAGCCCCAAGCAAAGACAATAACACTCTGCATTAGGTGCTCTATTATTAAAGCTAAATTATGCATAGAAAATCAAATTATCTAGGAGAGCAGTTTTCAGGCTCCATAACCACACTTAATTTGTTTGTAATTTCCTGCTTCTTTTCAGTTTCACTCACACCCTGCCTTTTCTTTACAAGGCAGTTGTGTCTGCCAAGGACTTCTGAGTGTTAATGGAGGATTTCAGGGTGCTTCTCTCACTTGACACTATCAGACTTTGACGCTGCCCATGCACTAGTGTGTTTCATCCTGCAATCTCCTTGGAAGCAGGAGAGCAAACAATCTTGAATACACATGAAACTGCCTTATGCTGAATCAAACCGTTGGTCAATCACGGCCAGTCTTGTCTTCTCAGACTGGCAGTGGTTCTCCATGGTCTCAGATAAAAGGTCTTTCACATCATCTACTCCTTGGTCCTTTGTAACTGGAGATGCCAGGGATCAAACCTGGGACCTTCTGCATGCCAAGCCACGGCTCTGCCATTGGAGTACGCCCCCCCCTTCCTACTGAGAAGCCCAGGATAAACTTCTGCTGAGCCATGCGGCTCTCTCATGGCATAGTCTGAAACCCACAGATGTAAGGAGAATAAATTGTGAGTGTGGAAATAACACCCTCCTTATCATGTGTTGTTACTTTGTTGTTGTTCAGTCGCACAGTCGAGTCCGACTCTTTGCGACCCCATGGACCAGCTCCCGCCAGGCCCTCCTGTCTTCCACCGTCCTCTGAAGTTTGCTCAATGTCATGTTCGTTGCATCTATGACACTGTCTAACCATCTCATCCTTTGCTGTCCCCGTCTTCTTTACTTACTTGTTCATTACTCCCCTGTGGCAGCTCTACCCATATGGTGACCCACAGGCTCTCTGGACACGGAGCTTTATTTACACTCAGCAACAGTGGCCGCTTGGCCCAGGTTGTATTGGACCTTCTAAGTGCCACAAAGCCCTGCCTTTTTAAAGATTCATGGCTGAAGATCATCACTTGGTTTATATACCCAGAAGGAAAGTCTGTCCCAGAGGGGGAACGAATGGGGAGACTTGAGTTAAAATTGCTCCTTTCTATTTAATATACTGGGTGACCTTGGGTCAGACACTTTCTTTCCATCTAACCAATCTCACATGTAAGGTTGCCAACCTCCAGGTGGGGTCTGCAGTTCTCCCAGAATTACAAATGATCTCCAGACTGCAGAGATCAGTCTCCCTGGAGGAAATCACAGCTTGGGGGGCTCGACTTTAAGGCACCACCTCCCTGCAGAGTTCCCTTCCCAGGCTCCACCCACAAATCTCCAGGAATATCCTAACTCAGAGTTGGCAACCCCACATAGTGGTGTTGTGAGGGTAACATGGAGGTGGGCAAACCATGTATGTTTCCCTGAGCTCCTTGGGAAAAGGGTGGGATAAAAATGCAATAAATAGACCAAAAGAAAGCTTCACCCTGACAACAGTCTGTGCTTGTTTTTCTTAGTTTTATGAACTGGCAAAAATGTTCTCTGTCAGAATCTGTTTCAGATCCCTGTGACTCTGAAACAGACCCTGAAATGGAAGAGTTTTGCAGGTCCCCAAGACCATGGATGGTCCCACAGCTTTTGCTCTCATACCCTGAGGACCCCATTTCAAAGGGAGCCCGAGAAGCCTTAGAGGCAGCAGGTGGTGGCAGCAGCAGCAGCAGCAGCATCTTAAACATTTCAGAAACAGCCTCTGGACAGACCTTGCAAAGTGGCACAACTCCAGCCCAGCAGCACTGAAAACAAACTACCCCTAACTGGAAATTGTACCCAAAGGAGACACACACAGATGTCTAAGGAACTTCTGGACCTTGCAGATGCTCCTAGGCTGCAATCAACACACGTTCAGGATCCGAAGCCCCAGGTTTCACGTGGGACCAGGAGCCTCAGGGGATGCTCTGCCAGCATTGCTAGGCTCTGGGAGCATTCTTGGCTCCACGTCCTCAGCTCTACAGCCACCTCAAGGTGACATTATGCAAAACTGCTGCCCAGTGGGCAATGGTCCCCGTGAAAGACACAAAAGCAAACCTCTGTTGAATTGCATTTCTTTACGCACCTGCTGCTGAGCAAAGCATTGGCGTTAGCTGATCATCCCGACTGCTTTGGAAATGGCCCAGCTGTGATCTTGCGAGGAGAAAGATGTGAATCGCTCTCCTTCTCCTCCTCCTCCTCCTCCTCCTCCTCCTCCTCCTCCTCGCTCTCCTTCTCCTCCTCCTCCTCCTCCTCCTCCTCCTCCCCTGCAGGCTAACTGCAATCCAGCTCTCTGCTCTGCCTGCCAGATTGGCCCCCTTGCTCTTCCCCAGAACACCAACATAGTCCACACCTGCTCTCGGGGACTTGTGCTTTGGTAACAAGCCAATCAGATGTAGGGAGGAAAGCCTGTGGTGGGCATCTGTGTGTGAGTGTGTGTGGTGTATACATGTTTTATTCACAAAGGGGAGGCTTTTGCTTCTAGCGGTGATTTTTAATAGGCAAGTGGGTCTATTGCTCCTCTGATGCAAAGAAAGGAGACATTTACGGAATGTTTGGGGGTTTTTATCCACAGTTAAAACTGCATATAGAAAAGGCAGGGCTGTTAATAACAGAGTAGTAAAATGGAGTGGTTCAATGGCAATACCAGGCACACTGCCAAGACCAGAAGCGCGGGGTGGTGGTGGTGGTAAACTCTGATGCTCTGTTAAGATGGGCAAGAAGTTTTGTTTCCCCTTTTTACAGTCCTCCTTTCAGTACAGTATCACACACCACCTTCATAACTGCAGCCCTTGTTCTGGATTCACAGTCAACATTGTGACAAAGTTTGAGTCCAGTGGCACCTTTAAGAAGAAGAAGAGATTGGATTTATACCCCGCCCTTCACTACCCAAAGGTGTCTCAGAGCGGCTTTCAAACTCCTTTCCCTTCCCCTCCCCACAACAGACACCCTGTGAGCAGGGTTCCCTCTAAGCTGAGTTAGTGTGAGCTAGCTCACCCATTTTTGTCTTAGCTCAGGAAGGATGGCTCCAGAGCAAACTGATTTGATGCAGTAGCCAAATCGCTCGCTCACAACTTTAATGCTGGTTGCTCACAAAGTAGAATTTTTGCTCACAGGACTCCCCAGCTTAGAGGGAGCATTGCCTGTGAGGTAGGTGACCAACAGACTTTAATTATGGGTATAACCTTTTGTGTGCCATGCATGCAGACAAAAGCTTATTCCCAGAATTAAATTTTATTGGTCTTAAAGGTTCCACTGGACTCAAACTTTGTTCCATTCCTTCAGACCAATACATCTACCCACCTGAGTCAACACTATATGGTTCAGTTATCTCTACTGGATCCATAGGCATGCATTGAAAAGACCACCCTGCTTACCTGTCTAGCCAGGGCTGGTTATTTGGCCGAGTCACCGAGGGGCTGCCCAGCGACGAAAGTGCTGAGTCACCATAGGCTCATTCTCAACCATCAGCAGTATGTAAGGTTGCTAACCTCCAGGTGGGGCCTGGAGATCTCCTGGAATTAAAACTGATCTCCAGATGACTCAGGTCTGTCCCCCTTGGGAGAAAAAATTGCTGTTTTGGAAGGTTATACCCTACTGGGGTCCTTCCCCTCTCCAAATCCCACCCTCCCCAAGCTCCACCCTTGAATCTCCAGGAATTTTCCAGCCCATAGTTGGCAGCCCAGCACCTCTCCTGGGTTTGCACCCACACTGGCTGGGTCCAAAAGGAGAGGATGGGTACACCCTGAGTTGACCATCCGAGCAAAGTTTTTAAAAAAGAGCTCAACAACACATTTTCCTTTGAAAATCACACCCCAGGGCCCCAATTCCAACTGGGACCATGATGCAAAGGGGGTGGTGGTGGTAGTAAGACTTCCCTCCTTGTGTTGTTTTTTCCCATCTGAAATGGCCCCAGGAAAATTTGCTGTATTGGCAATCACGTCTTGCAGGAAAAGGACCGTGTTGTTCTGTTGAGAAAAAGTAAAATCTTTAAATCCCTCATTGCAAAACCAGCAGGCTGCCTTCTCATGAACTTTGATGGTTTTGAAATAAATCCCAGAACAGGAAACACTTTTTGTTGTTCAGTCGCACAGTCGAGTCCAACTCCTTGCGACCCCATGGACCAGATCACGCCAGGCCTTCCTGTCTTCCGCCATCCTCTGAAGTTGGCTCAATTTCATGTTCGTTGCATCTATGACACTGTCTAACCATCTCATCCTTTGCCGTCCCTGTCTTCTTTGACCTTCAATCTTTCCCAGCATCAGGGTCTTCTCCAGTGAGTGCTCCCTTCTCATTTGGTGGCCAAAGTATTTGAGCTTCAGTTTCATTATCTGGCCTTCCAGGGAACAGTCAGGGTTGATTTCTTTTAGGATTGACTGATTTGATCTTCTTGCAGTCCAAGGGACTCTCAGTGACACTTCAGATGAACAGAGAAAGGTCACGGAATTTTTCATTTCTCTACCAGAAACTTTTGCAAATGTGATTAGTGTAATGTACTGTCGCCATTACCACGTGTAGTGCATTCAGCCGGACATGCCCGGACTTGCCCGGGCTGACCAGGCAATATTCCTCAGCAGCTTCAGTCGAAAGACAAAGGATCCATAGGATCCTAGCCGGCCCAATCAAAGGGCCAGCTTCCCAGCCGGGAGACCAATGGTCGCCCGGTTACTGTAAATAGCCTATCGGGAGTAGGGGGTGTGTTTAGGTGTGCTTGGTGGCGGGTTTTCTGAACGCATATAAACCGGCCTGCGAGCTGGTTTCTTTGTCTTGTTCCTGAACTAATAAAGTACTCTTGCTGAATCACTCTTGCTGAATCACTCCACATTCTGAGTACTTTTCACTGGCGACGAAGGTGGGATCTACGACCCCATGAACAAGACCCGGACGCCAACACGAGTACCGCACCGAGCCTGACGCCGAGACCTCTCCGGGAACCGCGCAACTTCGCATCCCAGCTCTCCGGCAACTGCTCATCGCTCCGCTCCCGGCTCCGCTTGCACACTGCTGACCCCTCGAGCAGCAGCATCGCTCTCCACGCCTAGCACGCTTCAGGCTAAGCTCGCCCGACCAGCGCGCCCGCCTCACCCGGTCCTCCGAGCGTCCACGAGCATCCGCGGAAATGTCGGAGCAAAACGCCACCTCCGCTCCCTCCTCTGCTTCCACCTCCTCATCCTCCGGGCCCAACGCATCCTCCGGGGTCGCCACCGCCGCTCCAGCAGGGACCTCGCACGAAGGCATCGCTCCGTTTGACTTGGCCCACCCCGAACGATGGACCACATGGGTGAGGATCCTCAAGCACTACCTTGCCTGCATGCGGGTCACCGACGCCGAATTGAAGAGATCCCAGCTCATCCGGCTGTGTGGGATGGACACCCTGCTCCTTCTGCAGAACCTAATCTCACCTAAGGAGGTAGAGGAGGTGAGCTTCGAGGCCCTCATCACGGCTCTCACGGCCCATCTAGCGCCACAGCCCTCCAAATTTGCGGCCCGCATGGATTTTTTTGTGAAGGTCCAGGGCCCCGAAGAGAAAGCTGCGGACTTCCTGGCCAACCTTCGCAAGGCCGCCATGAAATGCGATTTCAGCAACCTGGACGAGACCCTGCTGAATCAGTTCTTGTTGGGTTTACGAGAGGCCAAACTGAGGAGGCGCCTCATTCGGGATGATGACCTCACGCTAGCCACGGCTTTAAAGGATGCGGCTGCCTTCGAGAATGAGCACCCGGGCCACGGCGGCCATCGGGTACACCGCACCCAAGCCGGAGGGGATTCGGCAGACTCCGAAGAGGAGGCAGTGGCGCAACTCCACCGCAAGCCGTCACAACCTCACCGTTCGAAGGGCGCACCGCCAGCGAGGCCGTCGGAGCCAGCTTCCTCCTGTGCCAGCTGCGGGGACGCGCATGAACGTCGGAGCTGCCGTTTCCGCGAGGCGGTCTGCAGGTCCTGCAACAAGCAGGGCCACATCGCCAAGGTCTGCCGCAGCCGCCGCCAGCCACCCAGGAAACCCAGCCACCAGTGGGAACCCATCCACACTGTGGACCTCCATTCGATCGACACAAATGCCGTCGGCCACCAGCCCCAGCCCCAGGTAGGTGACTTGCCCCGTCAGAGCCGAAACAAAGTCCATGTTACGGTCCGGATAGAGGGGTCCCCCTGTAGCATGGAACTTGACACGGGCTCCGAGTTTACCATTATCTCGGAGGAGACGTTGCGGACAGTGTGTCCCAACGGGGGACCCCCTCTGCGCAAACCACACATCAGGCTTCAGGATTTCAATAAGAATCCTGTGGTGGTGCGGGGCTGGGGCACGTTCCTGGTGGAGTTCCAGGACTTCAAGGGTTGTTTGGACATTCTGGTGGTGGGGGGCCGGCTTTCCAGTCTCCTGGGGATGTCGTGGTTTAAGCCGCTGGGCCTGACCATCGGGGGCATCCACCAGCTGCAGCAAGCCGATTTCGCGGACGTTTGCAACGAATTCCCCCGGGTTTTCGATGGGTCCTTAGGCAAGTTCACGGGGGCCCCCATCTCCCTGGACCTGGACCCGGCGGTCCGGCCCATACGGATCAAGGCCAGGTTTCCGCCCTTAACGGTAAGGCCGAAAATCGAGGCGGAACTCGACAAGCTGGTGGCGCAAGGGGTGTTGGAGCCGGTGGCATCGGCACGCTGGGAAACCCCCATTGTCACACCGATCAAACCAAACGGGGACGTCCGGATCTGTGCGGACTATAAGTGCACAATTAACAAAGCACTGCAGGACCACGCGTACCCCGTTCCGGTGGTCAGCCACGTGCTGGCGGCGCTCGCGGGGGCTCGCATATTTGGAAAGCTGGACTTGGCGCAGGCCTATCAGCAGCTGCCGGTGGACGCCGCCACGGCGGAAGCCCAGACGATCGCCACGCACAGAGGGGCTTTCAAGGTCCACCGGCTCCAGTTCGGCGTCTCGGTGGCTCCGGGGATTTTTCAATCTTTCATGGACTCTCTCCTCAAAGGTATCCCCGGGGTACAGCCCTTTCTAGATGACGTCTTGATCACCGCCCCCGACGCCGCGTCGTTTGCCACCCGACTCCGTACCGTTCTCCAACGCTTCGACCAGGCGGGGCTGAAGGTGAAGCGCGAAAAATGCTTGCTCGGCGTGCCCAAAGTGGAGTTTCTAGGGTTCGCGGTCGACGCACAGGGCATTCACCCCACGGCGGAGAAGACCAGAGCGATCTCGAACGCCCCAGCCCCCACATCAAAGACCGAGCTACAGGCCTTCTTAGGCCTCCTGAACTTTTACCACTCTTTTCTTCCCCTCAAAGCTGCAGTAGCCGAACCCCTCCATCGGCTCCTCGACAAGGGCGCGCCGTGGGTCTGGGGGACGGCTCAGCAGGCGCCTTTCCAGGCGGTCAAAGACCTCCTCGTCTCAAATTCGGTACTCGCACACTTCAACGAGGACCTGCCGGTGGTGCTGGCTTGCGACGCCTCTCCATATGGGGTCGGGGCGGTCCTGGGGCACAAACTGCCTGACGGTCGGGAGGTACCTGTGGCCTATTACTCCCGTACCTTGTCTGCGGCGGAGCGCAACTACGCGCAGATTGACAAGGAGGCTCTTGCTATAGTGGCCGGGGTGAAAAAATTTCACCACTACCTCTACGGCCGGCCCTTCACGGTCCCCACGGACCACAAGCCTCTCCTGGGTCTGTTCGCCCCGGACCGCCAGACCCCCCAGATGACTTCGCCCCGAGTGATCCGGTGGTCCGTCTTCCTGGCGGGCTACAACTACAGGCTCCTGCACCGGCCCGGGAAGGCAATGGGCCACGCGGACGCCTTGAGCCGCCTGCCTCTGCCGGAAACGGAGCCTGACCCGGCCCCAGCCCATCACATCGCGCTGCTGGAAACGCTGCCCGACCAGCCGGTTCACGTGAAAGAGGTGGCCCGGCGCACCGAAAAGGACCCTATCCTCTGCCGCGTCCTGGACTGGGTGAGAAGGGGGTGGCCGTTGGCCTCGGCGGGACCCGACTTTGCGGCCTATGCCTCGCGCAAAGACGAACTGTCTGCTCACAAGGGTTGTGTGCTGTGGGGAGGTCGGGTGGTAATCCCTTCCCCACTCCGAGACCGAGTACTTGCAGCATTGCACGAGGCTCACCCAGGAGTGGTGCGGATGAAAGCGCTGGCTCGGAGTTATGTGTGGTGGCCCGGCCTCGATCAGGACATTGAGAGACTGGTGAAACTGTGCCAACCCTGCCAGGCGTTCCGGCCCGCACCGCCCCGAGCGCCCGATCGAGCTTGGGAGTCTTCCCACAAACCTTGGTCCCGGCTACACTTGGACTTTGCGGGGCCGTTCCAGGGACAAATCTTTTTCATTCTAGTGGACGCTTACAGTAAGTGGCTGGAGGTGGTGCCGGTACCGTCTACCTCCTCGAAGGCCGCCATCAGAGCCATGCGCCACATTTTTAGCTCCCACGGCCTTCCAGACACCCTGGTGACCGACAACGGCACAGCATTTACCTCCAGCGAGTTCCAGGACTTCACGAGGTACTGTGGAATCCGACACGTCCGGTCAGCGCCCTTCCACCCGGCAACCAACGGCCAGGCGGAGCGCATGGTGCGCACCACCAAGGAAACACTGCGCAAGTTCGACAGTAAGGACTGGGACTACAAGCTGGCGGTGTTCCTGTTCGGCCAACGCACGACCCCGCACACCGAGACCGGCTGCAGCCCGGCGGAGCTCCTGATGGGTCGTCGCCTAACCTCCCGGCTGGACCGTCTACACCCAGACAGGGCCCCCGAGATGGAACCGACATCGGAATCACACGCAGCCGCCCGAGGGTTCTTCCCGGAAGACCCAGTCTACGCTAAGAACTACGCCCAGGGGCCACCCTGGATCCCTGCGAGAGTGGTCCGGGTGCGAGGCCCGCGCTCCTATGAGGTCTCCTGTGAGGACGGACAACTGCTACACCGCCACATCGACCAACTGCGGCGCCGGGTCCTTCCGAACGACCCCGAGGACCTGGAGCCCCAGGAGCACAACGAAACTTCAGGCCACGCACCCGAACCGCAGAACCCGGCCTCGGCCCCGGTCACTCTGGAGCCCCCGGCGTTGCCCCCGCAGGAAACACCGCCGTCGGAAACGCCACAGCAAACCGCCCCGCCACGGCCACAAGGAGCAGCCCCGAACAGCACCCCGGACCTCCGCCGCTCTACAAGGCCCAGGAAGGCCCCCGCGTATCTACAGGACTTTGTATGTGGGTAGTTTGGACTATGGGGGGAGGGGTGTAATGTACTGTCGCCATTACCACGTGTAGTGCATTCAGCCGGACATGCCCGGACTTGCCCGGGCTGACCAGGCAATATTCCTCAGTAGCTTCAGTCGAAAGACAAAGGATCCATAGGATCCTAGCCGGCCCAATCAAAGGGCTAGCTTCCCAGCCGGGAGACCAATGGTCGCCCGGTTACTGTAAATAGCCTATCGGGAGTAGGGGGTGTGTTTAGGTGTGCTTGGTGGCGGGTTTTCTGAACGCATATAAACCGGCCTGCGAGCTGGTTTCTTTGTCTTGTTCCTGAACTAATAAAGTACTCTTGCTGAATCACTCTTGCTGAATCACTCCACATTCTGAGTACTTTTCAATTAGCTTTCTGCAAATTAAAGGAGATTTAAATTTTGAATCAGCCGTTGCTGAAATTTCAACTGAACTGCAAAGATGCAAAAATTTGCATGCTGATGTTTCTGCATTGTCTCAGGAGTTTGCTCACAAAGTATTTGTTAACCAGAGACAAAGATTCTCTCAGCCTGAGCATCTATTTACTAATAGCGAAAGGCACCCCCTGCATGCGGATACTTATTTCCGCAAAACAAGGGTACCTGGAGGCTAAAGAGGTTTTTCTGCACTCTTGGAGTACTCTCCAGGGTTGTAGAAAAATTGTACATGTTTTAAAAAGTATACGTGGGATACTCAAATCCCCTCCCAAAGTCAAACTGCATTCTCTACTTTCAGATCCCCAGAAGAACGCTCAGGAGCTCAAGGAAAGCTGTGCGGCTGCACACACCGCTGCTAAGAACGACAGGAGCAGCTGTTGGAGCCGTGAGGACAAGGGCTCGTGGCTCCAGCCGTCCACCCGCAACACAAACTGCCAACTCAGAAACTGTCACTACCCCACAGATCTGTATACAGGTGGACCCGACAGGCAGAGGCTTTATCCTGATCCCGAGGAAGACAAGGAGCCTTTCCTCCCCGTCCCTCACGGTACAGTCTCAGGAGTCAATGGGGGAGGGGGGAGCAAGTGAGTGTGCGCAGGGAGAGAAACTAGGAACAGAGACCTGAGAAGTGGAAGGGGGGTGAGGAGGGGGAGAAAATCTGGAGGGAGGATGGAAGGGGCTGACTCCTGCATTTTCAGAACACTCACAGGCTCTGCGATCCGACTCCAGTCCAGCCCCACTCCAGGAATGCAGAACAAGTGGAGAAAGGGTGGGAAGCTGCCTTCCCCAGTCCAGCGCCGGCTGCCTGCCTGCCCCTCCTGATGAGAAGTTGCCTAATACAGTTACTGTTGCTGCTTTCTCTCCCTCTCCTGTGCCTGCCCTCACTCACACAGCCAGCTTGCCTGCTTCGCCTGCTTTGCACTGAACTGTCACCTGAGGCTCAGTTGTTCCAAATCGGCAGTGCACGCCTTGGTGGAGAAGCCTGGGCAGTAACTACCAAGCACTGGCCTCACCGTCACCACTGGGGGTAGAGGGAGGGAAAAGGATGGGCTCACCTGATGCCGCTTCTGCAGGCCGGGAGCTGTAGGAAATACTCCCCTTGAGTATCGCGGGTCCCGCCTCTTGTGTATTCTCTAATGCCAAAACTGGCATCCGCCAAGGGCAATCAATAGTCATTAAGACACAGCAGGGTGGTCAGCCAGGCTATTCTTCAGCGGGAAAGCCCTTTGAAATCTGATGCTTCGGATGTAAGAAGACTGGGCATAAAGATTCTTCAATGTAAAGTCCCTGTAAAACCACACATAAGAGAGAAAATACAGAGACTAGTACAAGTTTTAAGGCTAGAAACTTCACAGCATCTTTGAGTGGACATGCAAGTCAAAGTCATTCATTATTGATTCAGGAGCTAGTAATCATGTCAGGCTCATTGGAATTGTTTCGCAATATGTATTGTTTGGAGATAAAAATACGATATATTCAAGAATGTCTGGCACCATCATACTCTGGCCAAAAGATGGTGCCAAAGGATTAGAAATAACGAATGTGCTGTCTTTATCAGTGGAAATCTGTTGGCTGTCTCTGAATTTGAGAAGCAAAATTACAGTGGAATTTTTCAATGGCAAATGCACATTATCTCGTGAAGGGAAAGTCTTCCTGACAGGAACGAGAAAGAATGGACAGTATCATGTACAGAGAAAAGGTTTACCACAATTAAGTACAAGTGATGAAATGGAATACAGTAAATGTAATGATGATTTTGAAGATGATGTACCTGTACAAAATGAATGCTGCTAAAATGTGTTCTCATGACATGTACACACATCTTTGGCACCACCGGATGTGTCATACAGAACATTTTGGACATGCAAAGTAAGGATCTTGCAATTGGAATAGACTGTGTTAAATGCAAAACTAACTTTGATGGTGTTTGTTGCCTAGAAGGAAAAGCTACTAGCCAACCATTTCCAAAGCACTGGGAGAAGACGACCATGGAGATCCTGGATTTGATCCACTCAGATGTTTGTGAACCACTGCCTCCCACGGTAGCAGGTTATAAATATTTCCTGACATTCACTGATGATCACAGTAAATACATAACTCTTTATTTGCTTGAAAACAAAGTGCAGGTTCTTGACAGATTCAAGAACTACACTGCAATGGTGAGCAACAGGTTTGGGAAGAAGCCCCAAGTGCTCAAATCCAATAATGGAGGAGAGTTCACCTCGAATGCAATGCAAGAGCTCCTGAGAGAGCAAGGCATCCAGCACCAGACAACTATGCCCTACAAACCACAGCAGAATGGGGTAGCTGAAAGGAATAATCGGACTCTTATCACAATGGTAAGATACATGCTTAAGGACGCACAATTATCACACACCCCATTGGGTAAAGCCATTTTGACAGTGGCATATACACACAATAGACTGATCACAAAGTCTGTAGGTAGAATTCCATATGAACTTTGGTTTGGCCACAAACCTAACATGGCTCATGAGTGTTTGGCTGCAGAGCCTTTGCATACCTGTCTAAAGAAAAGAGAGAATCAAAGCTGAGTGACCATGCCAAAGAAGGCATGTTTGTTAGCTACTCAGCTGCTAAGAGAAGAAGAGGGAAGAGGAGACTGGATTTATACCCTACCCTTCACTCAGAGTCTCAGAGTGGCTTACAGTCTCCTTCCCTTCCTCTCCCCATGACAGACACCCTGTGAGGTAGGTGAGGTAGCAAAGCCTACAGAATAATGGATCCAAAGACACATGAGATAACAATTTCTAGATCTGTCCATTCTGATGAAAATGAAAGTCCTACTGCTTCAAAGGGGGCCAACACAGAAGTGGACAAACTACTTGCGTACCGAGGTGTAAGTGACATCAAGGAAGAAGCAGAAGATGCTGATCCTGATGAGACCCAACCAGATGAAGCTTCCCAAGATGCTGTAGCTGCATAAGACACTCCACCAGTCATGTCTGAACCACAAAGGGAACCCAGAGAGACCGAATAAGTTGAGGTGAGACGATCACAGTGTTCTACCAGAGGTATTCCAGACCCAAAGCTGAATCTGCTTGCAGAAGTGGCGGAAGAACCAGAGCCTTCATCGTATGCAGACATTTCCCGCCTACCACCTCAAGAGGCACAGGAGTGGAAGCAAGCAGCAAGAGCAGTGCTGAATGTGCTACACAAGCTTAACATACGGACACTCACTGAGCTTTCCGAAGGGAAGAACTCAATAGGATGCAAATGGGTCTTTAAGAGGAAGCACGATGCAAATGGGAAGGCCCAGCGCCACAATGGCAGACTGGTGGCTAAAGGATATTCTCAGAAGTATGAAGAGGACTATGATCAGACTTTTGCACCTGCAGTAAAGCACACAACTATAAGAACTGTTCTTACTGTTGCTGCAAGTAAGGGAATGCAGGTTGACCATCTAGATGTGATGACTGCCTTCTTGTATGGAGATCTAGAAGAAGAAATCTACATGAGACAACCACCTGGCTTCATAGAGAAAGGCAAGGAAAATATTGTCTCTAAACTTCAAAAGAGTTTTTGTCTTTTGTCTCAAAACTTCAAACAAGGCAGAAAAAAGAGAGATTTTTGGGACTAACCATTTGCCCCCCCCCCCAGCCAGAATAACGAGACAGACAATGATTTGGAATAAAACAAGGGCCACTTTATTAACTATTTAACAGAACATTGCAGCAAAGACAACTAAGCAAGCATGGAACAGGCAAGGCAGGCGTCACTCCCTGACCAACCCCCTTGCCCTTGAAGGGTGGGTCACCCAGCTCCGGTTTTGAGCCAACTCTCTGGCTCGTGACCAGCAGCCCAGCAAACTGGTTGCCCTCTAGGAGCACCTACCCCTGAAGCCTTCCAACTTGCAGAGAGGAGACTGCCCTAAAAGGTTCCCAGTGGAGGTGATCACCATTCCCCACCTAGGACCCTGGAATCCGAAGGCAGTTCCTGATGTCTCCCTGTTCCATAACAGGATATGCTGTGAGGTGCTCACCAGTTCCGTTTTCTTGCTTGCACAAACCTGCCACAGCTAAGGTCAAGCCTCTGCTTTGGCCTTTGCTCCCCACTCAGCATCCTAATGCCAACCTAATCCCTTGATGCAAGTCCTGTAAAAATATCCCATTGCCCTTGTCAGACAAATGCACCCCGTCAGCCCTATATAGGTCCGGGAAAACAACCTGTATATCGGGGTGTGGCAAAAACATACCCAACCCAGCATCTATGGCCTTTCTCAGCTGCCTATTAACTTTGTGTCTGATGTGGTCAATACACCTGGGGTCCTCGAAGTTCTGCCACACCTGGCGGGGCAGTATGGCTGACCATACTATCTTCACACTGGGCCGCCTTGCTTTTATCCTCACAAGGTCGGCCTCAGCCTGTAACACAAGGGCCTTGCCCTTCAATAGACCCAGGTCATTGCCCCCCAGGACATGAGGAGGAGGCCCCTTCCTCTCATCAAACAGCAGGGGAAGGAGCGCGGGCCATCACATGCCCCTCCTCCCCAGCCATTCCACTTCCGCCCAAGCACTAAGGCCAAGCTGAGAGCCGCTGGATGTCCTTCTGGCTTGATGTGCTGCCCAGAAGACCATGCTGTGGCCGCAGACGGTAACCCTTTGCCTCGTCCTGCGGCCTGCAGCATCATTCATTCATTCATTCATTTTTATTACGGTCAGAGACCCATTAAACAGCATACAGAATCAAAAGCAAAAAGCATTACAGAGAAGAGACATCATGAGGAACATTGAGGAGGAGCTTACGCTTTGTAAATACAATAAAGAGAAATTTGGCAACATTCCTTGATATTGCCATGGATTTGTCCTCCAATAGATGTTTCAGCAAAAGTTCCTCAGAGTGGATTACTGAAACCCGCTTGCTCGATATTAAGAATGTGTTCGCTTGCCATCCAAGCACACAGTTTAAGGCAAAGATATTGGGAATATAACTTACAGATAATATTTAGCAGACTTATTGGTCTGTAGTTGTTCGGGTCAGATCTACTACCTTTCTTATATAAAGGAATTATTATGGAGAGACCCCATTCAGTTGGAATTTGGCCAGATTGATCTATGTATGTAAAAAGATTGGCCAAAATTGGGGCCCACCAGTCAAGATTGGCCTTTAGAGCTTCAGCAGTGATGAAATCACTGCCTAGAGCTTTGCCTTTTTTCAAGTTATTAATTAAATGTTTAATTTCCTGTACAGAAACCGGGTCCCAAGAGGGGATATTCTCGAGGGGGGAGATAATGAGCGAATCAGAATGATAGGCAGAAAATAAAATCGAAAA
>NW_015176605.1:12600-20529 GCF_001447785.1 Gekko japonicus | reverse complement strand
GATGGTCTTCCCCCTTTAGAGCTTGGTAAGGCTGCAGAATAAAATGCAGAATAGTTTGGGAAATCAAAATCTGATAGCATCCACGTTTCCTGCAAGAGAAGGATGTTAAATTGGGTTAAGTAGTCAATAAAGTTCCTGTCCAGAGCTTTTCCGGCCCAACCCGCAATATTCCATGAAAGGAGCAAAAAATCTTGATTTAAGGTGAGCACCGTCCCAGGGCCGGGTAGTCAGTGAGTAGTTATAAGATCCAGTTGGCCGTCATTGTCAGTAAATACACATCCGTTCTTACAGGAATGTTCAATAGTCAGGCCTGTTGGCTTGAAAGATGGAGCAACTAGGGTTTCCCTTTGGGTTTGTTCAGGAAGAACCTGGTTGTCCTGTTGGTTCTCACATATCATGTCATTATTCCCATCCGATGCTTGTTGGAAGGAGTCCAGCTGAAGACAGGTCTCTTTGGATTCAGTAAGTTTGATTCTTAAAGTTTCTAATCTATCAGTGATGGCCACTTGCTCAAGAGGAGGTAAGAATTTAAAGGACTGTAAAAGGTTCTCCTCCACAGTATTATCCAAATAAGAGGGGTCATGAGGGTGTGACTCTGAAGAGATTGAAACGTTTGCAAGATTCCTGCAAGGGAGGTCATGGGTTAAGTTCTTGTCCAGCAGAGGATCGCATAAACGAACATTATGAAGCAGGGGAGAGACAAGGAGATTGATGAATACTCGTGTCAAGGCTATGCCCCAATGAGATAGCTGCTTCCTTCGCTTCAATATCAGGGCTGGGAGTGTAGAGGATTTAAAAGTAACCAGCATTTTTTGAAGCTGAGAGCGTCCATTCAGAAATTCAACAGTTGTCATCTCCGATGGCAAGACTTTAGTCCTAAGAAGAAAGGACAGATGTCTGCTGATATCCTCCTTAGTTCTCCAGGGGATGCAGCGGCCGTTAAGCGGAAAGACTGTAAAGCACAAACAGTTCTGCTGGAGAACAAGCTTCTGCATGGCGTAAGAGGAAGAGATCACAGCAGGAGACAGTTTGGTGTGTGCACAAGTCTTTGCCTTTAAATCAGCTGCATTGTGACAACTGGGAGAGGGAGGTGAAGGATTTGGCGAAGGTTTCCCGTTAATTAAATTATCAATCTTTGCAGAGATGAAATTACTATATGAAATTATATCTTTCAATTGGTTAGAAATTAGTTCAACAGTTCTAGCCATTAGCATGGCGAAGTTATCAGGCACAGACACTCCCGGTTGTGTGTTATTCATTTGCCTTTCTTGTCCCTGGGACGGTGAGTAGTTTCCTTTCATTCCCAACAGCAATAATGAGTCCGGGCTGTTTTCCAAGGGTGCAAACTGATTTGAGACTGGAACATTATACGATATAGTTACATCCTTTTCTTTGGAGAAATAATCATTCATCTTTGTTTGTTTGGTTACCGGAGGTTGAAACACTTCGTCACACCCCTCCCCCTCACCTTCTACAGCTCTGCTTCTCTTTCTGCTTCTCTTTCTGGAGGTCATTGCAGATTACAAAGTTAAAACAGCCAGTCAGTAACCAATTAGGATGGTTTTAAAAAGAATAAAACTTTAAAAACTTTAAAAAGAATAACTTTGCAGAGAAGAGGAACGTGCAGCAGCAGCAGCTGCTGCCACCCTCACACGGGAGGCCCAGCTGGAAACTCGTGAATCTGTAAATAAATCAGCTAACCTTAAGTAAAGGTAAAGGTTCCCTTGCTCAAAAGCCAGTTGAATCTGACTCTAGGGTTGCGGTGCTCATCTCCGTTTCAAAGCCGAAGAGCCAGCGCTGTCCGAAGACATTTCCGTGGTCATGTGGCCGGCATGACTAAACACCAAGCCGCACGGAACACTGTTACCTTCCCACTGAAGTGGTACCTATTTATCTACTTGCAATTTCTTGCTTTCGAACTGCTAGGTTGGTAGCTAACCTTATGGGATATCTAAACAACGCGATTCTGGACGTAACCCTTGTAGCAGCGTGACTTCCATCGACCTATCCACTGAATCTCACTGCCTGTATACCCCATGGCCGCCGCCGTTGAAGCGGCCCCTATCCGGAAAGAGTGAGTTCCAAAGCAAACCCCACCCAATCCCAAGCGGGCTAATGCTTTCTGAGTCAGGCTCCAAAATTGAAATTTAGTGAGGGTATTGCCATACCTGTGTTGGAATAGGTAACCCTGGCCCTCTCCTCTCAAGGCCAAGTAATGGCTCAAAGCCTCCACTGGGCATAACTCAACTTCTGAACATTGGTCGAGCTCTATAACCTTCCCCTTGCCGCACTGGTCAGTCTTTGACCGGCGTAGCCTAATTCCCACTTTGGAGTCAGAAATAGAAACATCCCGCTGTTCAAGAGCTAGGCCTGATTCATCCTGCCATGAGCCAGCCACCAGCTCGCTGATCCGCAGTGCCCCAAAAAAGGCAACCAGTGATGCAGCGTGAAACAGGGCAGCCTCATAGCTATCAGTGCACAACATCTGCCACTGATTCCTGGGCCCCCTCAATATTGCTGGGGTCAAAGGCTCTCTGGTGTCAGCTACCCTGCCGCTCTCCCTGGACCAGCCCTCGAGCATCTTCCAGATTCAGAAATTGCCCGTATTGTCTACATGCCCAGAAGCCTTGCTGGCATAGGCCAGTGCAGACAATTTGGCCCTGATGGAATGAGCTGACAGGCCTTCACCTTTTAATTTAACACAGAAATGCATTAAATGAGGAACAGGTATGGGCTTACCTGGCCTCAAATAAGCTCTGCGTGTGGAAGGGGCAAGAGGCAGGCTCATTGCCCTATCGGCCTCAGCCTGCCAATTTGCCAAACCTCAGCTGCCACCGGGAACTGGTCGGCTTCTGGAGCCAGCTGACGGAATCTTTCCATCTGTTTTCGAGAGAGAGCGTCAGTGACCCCATTATTAACTCCCGGCACATGCCTAGCCTTGAACATTATATTGTTATGTAAACACTGCAGAGTAAAGGCCCTAACCAAAGCCATGACCCTGGGGGACTTGGACGTCAAGGAGATGACCAAATCCATACTGCTGCGACAATCGGAAAAAATTCCACGAAGGTGAGGTCTTTGACCCACCCTGCCGGAAACCATTCCTTAGGCCAGTCCCCAGCACACCAGTGCCCCTGGAAATATACTCCAAAGCCAGAGGAACCTGCAGCATCAGATGCAACCTGCAGCTCCGCTTCGACTAGGAGGTCCTCATGCCAAAAGGACACCCCATTGTATGAACCTAAAAATTGCTTCCATACAAGGAGATCATCCCGTATCCCCTTGGTGACCCTAGTCCTATGATGGGGGAGACGTAGACCCTGCTTAGCCTCGCAAAGTCTCCTAGCAAAGGCCCTGCCGGGTGCCACAACTTTGCATGCAAAGTTGAGGTGACCAACCAACTGCTGCAACTCCAGCAAGGTTATTTTGTTCTTATCCCTAGCTGTGTCTATTAATGTCTGCAGCACAGTTAATTTATCCACAGGCAATCTGCAGAACTGCCCCACCGTGTCAATTTCTATTCCCAGGAAAGTCAAAATAGGGGACGGGCCTTCAGTTTTCTCCTGAGCCAGGGGAACTCCCAGCTCCATTGCCAGATTGATGAAGCTGGACAGAAAAAAGGCACATTGACCCATACCCCTCTTTCCTGCCAATAAAAAATCATCAAGGTAATGGGCAGTACTGCTGAGACCCGTCCTGTACCACAAGGCCCATTCCAGAAACGAACTGAACCTCTCAAAATCAGCACAGGATACTGAGCACCCCATTGGAAGGGCCCTATCCTTGTAGAATTTGCCCTCAAAAGCAAATCCCAGAAGCTTGAAGTCGGCTGGATGGACAGGAAGGAGGTGGAAGGCTGACTTAATATCACATTTTGCCAATTCCGCTCCCTGTCCACAGCTGCGCACCACCTGCAGGGCCTGATCAAAGGAGGTGTACCTAACAAAACACAACTCCTCAGGTATCGCATCATTCACCGACTCCCCACATGGGTAAGACAAATGGTGAATGAGGCAATATTCTCCAGGTGCCTTCTTCGGCACAACTCCCAACGGGGAAACCCTCAAATTGCTAACTGGGGGGGAAGGAAAAGGCTCCAGGACTCTACCCTCCGTACATTCCTTGGCAACTTTCCCCCTAACGATATGAAAACTGTTTATAGAATTTATAGATTTTATAGATGAAAACTGTTTATAGAATTCTGGTACATATCCATCAAGGCCTGGTGCTTTGCCAGATTTTAAAGATGGTGTCTATGGTTTCCTGTATTGTTACGGGCTGTTCAAGAAGTTGCGTGTGCTCCTTGCTAAGAGTTCTAAGAAAAGTATTAGATTCCAGATATTTATCTATGGAGTCACTGTCAGGATGAGATGTAGAATACAAATTGTTGTAAAAAAATCAGTGAAAACTTGGGTAATAGCCACAGTCTTAATATGTAAGGTACCAACTCTTATCTCTAAGTGAATTGATCATCTTGGAGACCTGCCTATTTTTAACTCTCCAAGCAAGAAATTTAAGGGATTTGGAAGAGTTGTGCCAATAACATTGTTTCAGAAAAAGTAAAATCTTCTGTATTCAATGGGTCTCAAGAGATTCTAGAGCTTTTATTTCCATTAGCAATTGTTTATAGATTTTTCCCCTTCCTGTAGCTTTGTGTAAAGATTCCAGTTCAGTTATTTTAGTAAGTAATTCAGATAATATTTTTTTGTCTTTCTTTATATAGGTAAGGAGCTTTGGAAATATAGAAGCCTCTAAGAACCGCTTTGAGTGCATCCCACATGTATTGTGGAGAACAGTCTACTTGAGAATTAATATTGAGATAGTCCCAACTTTGAGTGATGACATCTGAGTTCAGTGTTTCATTAAATAAAAGTGATTTGTTCATAGTGGTTTTGGCTTGTTGGTAACATTAAGAGTCAAAATGCAATCAGTCCAAGAATGATCTGACCAGAGTTGATATCCTATGGATGTAGATTGTCCCTTTGGTAAAAGTGAAGGTGATAAAAAGTTGTAGCCAGTTCTTATATAGATCACATGTTGCTGGGAGTAATAAGTAAAACCCTTGTCTTTGGGATGTAAAGTTCTCCAAATGTCACATAAGTGAAATTCAGATAGCAAGTCAGCCAGCAGAGTAGTGTGGTTATGTATAAGGTAAAGGTAAAGGTTCCCTTGCTCGAAAGCCAGTCGAATCCGACTCTAGGGTTGCGGTGCTCATCTCCGTTTCAAAGCCGAAGAGCCAGCGCTGTCCGAAGACGTTTCCGTGGTCATGTGGCCGGAATGACTAAACACCAAGGCGCACGGAACGCTATTACCTTCCCACCGAAGTGGTACCTATTTATCTACTTGCAATTTCTTGCTTTCGAACTGCTAGGTTGGCAGGAGCTGGAACTAGAGACAGGAGCTCACCCTGTCTTGCAGCACCTGGGTCTTGAACCGCTGAACTACTGACCTTCCACAGCCTGCAGTTCAGCGTCTTAACCACTTGAGCCACCGCAGCTCCGTGGTTATGTTTAGTGCTGGACTTTTTACTAGAATGCAAGCGATCAAGCTTATAGTCAACAATGTAATTAAGTTCACCACCCAAGATGATATCTCCCTCAGAGAAGTCTCTAAGCTTCTTAAAGGTTTCTTTTAAATAGGCAATCTGATTAGAATTAGGAACATACAAAGATACAAGCGTAACCTTATTGTCATCTAAGGTACCTTTGTCAAAGATGTATCTCCCTGAAGGATCAACCTCTAGGCCTGTGGAGAGAAAGCATACATTTCTGGAAATCAAGATGGCTTCTCCATGGCCTTTGGAGGAGACTGAGGCCTGATATTGAGTTTGAAGCTGTTTCGACTTGATGACTGTATGGCAATCAGATCTGAGCTGTATCTCCTGGAGAATGATTACATCAGCATTTAGCTCATTTAAATTGGAAGTCACCCTTTTTAATTTAATCATGTTGTTTAGTCCCCTGGAATTAAGATAATCTTGAGTGAATGCATTGTGGAAATCAATGGAGAGAGAAGATAATAATTAATTGGCAATCTAGTACTACAAATTAGAAATTATGAAGTTTTAGAAATAGAAAATGTTGTGATATACCTAATCATTATTCTCTTAGATATATTAAGAATAGGGTAGTAGTCACCTTCTGTGAGTAAAAAAATGGTATAATACAAGATAACTTTAGAAATATCTCTGTATGAAAACAGAAAATGCAATTAATTGTACTATAGAAGTAGTCACCTTCCGCAAGTAAAAATAACTATATAATATAACAATATTTCTCTATGAGATCAGAAAATACAATAAATTGGATTACTATAAAATAGTCACCTTTTGCAAGTAAAAAACTGTATAGTACAAGATAACTTTAGAAATAATTCTCTATAAAATCAGAAAATACAATCGATTAGATTACTATAGAAGTGGTCACATTCTGTGAGTAAAAAAACCAACCCTGTATGATACCAAATGACTTAAGAAATCTTTCACTATGAAGTCAGAAAATGCAATCAACTGAATTACTATAATCACTCAATAGAGCCTGTTTCTTATTATATTTAGAAAAATCAAGTAATTAAAAAATCAATGTAGCAATTAATTAACACCTAAGTATAACTCTGGTCCCAGCTCCTGCCAACCTAGCAGTTCAAAAGGAAGAAATTGCAAGTAGATAAATAGATACCGATTCAGTGGGAAGGTAACAGCGTTTCATGTGCCTCGGCGTCTAGTCATGCTGGCCACATGACCATGGAGACATCTTTGGACAGCGCTGGCTCTTCGGCTTGGAAACAGAGATGAACACCTCCCCCTAGAGTCAGATTTGACCGGCTTTCAAGCAAGGGAAACCTTTACCTTTTATAATTATTATGATATCCTAAATATTCTTCAAAAGACAATCAAGTTAGAGCAGTAACTATGGGAAATTTATTTATATACACAGTAGAGAAGAAAGAGAGAAAGGAATGGTAAGAGTGGAGAGAAAGAAGAGAGAAGAGAGCAGACGTTTTCTCTCCTTCTGCAGATCAAGATGGCCTTCACCTCAATCTATTCCCTTGTAAGTATAAGGAACAAGATGTTCAAAGAGCAAAGTTAAAATATTGCAATAACTAGGTATGAACCTAAAGTTTTGTTCTTAGAATAAAGAGACAGGAAAAAACCCTAACAGACAGACAGACAAACAAAACACTAGTGCAGTATTCAGCAGAGACTCCTGGATCTTGGTAAGCAGAACTTAGCCCAAGGTTGCAACAAAATAAGTTGCATTCAAGAGAGCTCCAAAACGAACAATGGTGGCAAAGAGAAATGAAACAAAAACCCCACCCTCATCCCTCCAACCCCTTTAAAGATCTATCTCTCCCTTATATATAAAGCCATAGTGGGCTCCAACATTCCAAAATGCACACCTTTAGTGTTTGGCCACAAGAACTGTCAGTCAGAAGACGCTGGCTGGGTTGACTGGCTGCTTTGTGTAGTCCTGCCCACGTCAGCCCCGTTCGGTTCAGTCTGCTCAGTCTGCTCTGGGACTCTGACAGGAGAGGATCATCTGCAGAATGAACGCAGGGACAGGACTTCTACGGCTGGGCCGCTTCAGCCCACTCTTCTCTGAGTGGGCCAGCGTTTCAAGGTCATTTGCATATGGAAGCTGATTGGACTTCACTCCACCCCCCCAAAAAAAAACAATTGGAACTGTCAGTTGCTTACAACACTTCCCCTTCAAAAGAAACAAACCCAATAACACAATCATGCCACACCACAAAGAAGACAGAATACCACAAGGCAAAAAATGATAGGAAAAGGTGCCAGCACTCACCCCATTACTGCCACAGATGGTGTGCAAGTCCCAGGTTCATGTTTTAAAAGCTGCCTGGGGAATTATGGACCATTCACACACTTTCAACCTTAACATACCTCATAGGGTAGTTGTGCGGATCATA
>NW_015176605.1:0-11652 GCF_001447785.1 Gekko japonicus | reverse complement strand
AGGCTCCAGAGCAAACTAATTTATGCAGTAGCCAAATCGCTCGCTCCCAACTTTCGTGCCAGTAGCTCACAAAGTAGAATTTTTGCTCACAGGACTCCCCAGCTTAGAGGGAGCATTGGTTACCTCCTTTGGAAATCACAACAGTTTTGTTTTCAACCGTGACATTTAATGTAGGCTCAGTCAGGTGTGTCAAATAAATCACTGGCCAATTAAACTCTGTGCATATTTTGCTACTTTAATGGTTATATTCAGGATGCTACTGCATTTTATTGTCATTGAACTGAAAGGTGAGAATCATAAAATAGCTTCAGAAATGCCTTCCATGTGGCTGACTTCCGGTCTATGGCTTCAGCGATGGTGGAGGCTCTCTCCTGAATGGGGGAGGCATTCCGCGCTCCAGGGGTGTTGGAGGGGTGTCACCTCAAGTGGCACCCCCAGGTGAGCCTCAGTGTGGGGCTCCAAGCCGGGGGCGCTTGAGGGGCGACCTCTTCCACGGCTTGAAGCCGGGGAATTGAGGCGCTCCTCCCTGCCCCATTCGGTCCACCCCCTGAGAGGCTCGGTTTTTACCGAGCATAGCTGAATGCCGATCGGGACAAGCAAGCGGGTCAGCGAATGAAGCATGATTAAAAGGAGTCTGTGATCAGACTGTCAAGGAACTGGAGAATGAGACGAGCGAAGAAGCTTTAAAAGTGAGTTCCGATCCCCCCCCCACCCTCAGCGGCGTCGGGAGGAATCCCAGACGTAAACAAACCGAACTGTGATTTAAAGAGACGGGGAGGGGGAGAAGACAATTAATCACTCAAGCGTGCCAGAGACTTAGCTGTTTTTTGCGGATAAACCAGCACTTGCTGAAGAAGTGTGAAAAAGCACTCTTTAGTATAAACAAAGCGGAAAATGGCCGGCGTCCGAGGGAGAGGAGTAAGAGGGGGGCGTGGTTCTCAAAGTCCGAGAGTGGAGGAAGGAGATGTTTTCTCCACACTAACAGAGCTGCTTCGGCCCATTCATGAAAGACTCGATGGCCTTAACCAATTGATTGCTGCCTCAAACCAGAGCATGGCAAAACAGCAACAGCAGATCACCGAGCTTGTGAAGAAGTCGATCCAAACTGATGAAAAACTTAAAGAGACCACACATGATGCTAAAAAGCTGAAGAAAAGAGTTGGTCTGATGGAACAAAAACAGGATCTACAAGAAAGGAAGCTACTGAACCTACAAATGGAAAAATCAAACAAAACTCTTAGATTCCAAGGGGTGCCTGAAGCGACAGGAGAAATTTTGAAAGACGTGGCAGCTGAACTAATCGTTTTAGCGCTCGGCATTGCGACGGCTGATGCGTATGCAGAGATCGAAGTGACATATCGTTCTTACTCTAAATATATTAAGCAAAACAAACTGCCGGGCGAGATCGTGGTCAAATTTCTCCGACGACAGACAAGAGATGATATTCTCAAAGCAACAGCAGACAAACCCCTGCAAATGGGATCAGCAAGTATCAGGGTCCTTAAGGACGTTCCATTTGAGGTTCGACAGAAAAGAAAAGCGTACAAAGAACTCATCTCAACACTTCAGATCAACCAAATTCAATACTCCTGGCTTTTTCCAGAAGGGGTCCAATTCAAATATAGAGACAAAAGAGAAAAAATCGACTCGGTGTTAAAAGCAGAAGAATGGTTGAAGCAATTCTTCGGACAGAAAGAGGAAGAGCAGCAAGACGGAGGAGGCCAGGCAGCTGACCTGGAAGAGACGGACAGAGACCTACTTGGAGCAGAAGGAGGCACGGCCAGAGAAGCATACGACTTGCGGCTAAGAGTTGCCAAATAGCACTTATGAACTAAAAAGATTTATGGATGAACTGGAAGAAGTCTATGTGCATACTGAGAAGAAATTAGATATATACCAAAATGGACTAACTAATCTCCTAAATTCCTTGACTTAATGAAAGCATTAATTTTTATAACTAACAGCATACTAACTGTTAATGACCCTACTTCCTTGGGTTTTTAGTTATAGTGTGGGTTTTCTTTCTTTATACTGTCTGTATCCTGGGGTTTGTTATTTTAGTTTGTTATTTTTTTTCCCTTCCCCTTTTTTCTCCTTTTTTCCCCCCCTTCTTTCTCTCTTTTCCTTTTTGTAGTCACGTAGGTGTAATAAAAAATCAATAAAGCTACCCTTCGGGGGATTAAAAAAAAAAAAGAATTACAACTGCTCCGCAGAAGGGAGGGCAGAAGTCAGCTGAAGTCAAAGGGGCAGATAATGGTAAGTTGATGGTTAGCTGGGAAGGAGATGGGGTTGCTAACTCCAGGCTGGCATATTCCTGGGGATTTGAGGGGTGGAGCCTGGAGAGGGTGGGGTTTGCGGAGGGGTGGGACCTCAGACAGGTAGAATGCCATAGACTCCACCCTCCAAACCAGCCATTTCGTCCTGGGTAACAATTTTTGCCAATCTCCAGGTGAGGACTAGAGATCACTCAAAATTACAACTGCTCTTCAGGTAGCAGAGATCAGTTCCTCTGGAGAAAACATTGGACTCTGTCATTATACCCTGCTGAGGTCACCACAGCAAACTGACACTGTTTGCCCAAAGCCAGAGCACTCTCCCAGAGCCTCTTTCTAGATCTCGTTGTATTTATTTCTACAATGGGCCTTATTCCTAGTTTGATTATAAAACAATACATCAGAACTATATTGGTGTCCAGAAAATCTAGTAGATTTAGTTAAGAACAAACCACATAGAAAAAACAATTGATTGGAGACAGCACGAATCGGTATTTTGCATTCTTCTGGCGGGGAAGTAGGATAACAGAGCTTGCGTTTAGAGGATCGTTAGGTTTGATCATCAGCTGGTAGGAGATTTAATTGTTGAAGGAGTTGTAGCCCACTGGCCTCATCATAGGCATATAACATTTGACTCCATGAAGAATCTGTAGTGTGCTGGGAGCTACCTACTCAAATTGAATGCCGGCTGCAGTAAGGCTTTTGGTGATAGGTTTTGGATCCCTCCAGTGAACAATCACTTCCTTTGGTAAATCTTGAAACACCAGGACTTTGTCTCCACGGTGATGAAAGAATCCACGCCTCCTGGCTTTTTCCATTATCTTCTGCCACTCCCTGGGGTCCATAAACATAACAAGAATGTCTCTGGGGCCTCTGGTGGTAGATTGTAAAAGCGCGCCAAATTGGGAAGCTCTTACAATAATGGGTGCCACCCCTTCTTCTAGCTGAAGTTCTGAGGAGATCCATGCTGCCATGTAGGATGAGAAGCGAGTGGTATTCTCTGAGTTTTCTTTAATGCCTCTAAATCTCAGATTTAAGTTTCTGGCTGAGATTTCCATTGCAAGTATTTTGTCAGCCATGTCCCCCACTACTGCACAACTGAAACTTAAATTGCCTGCTGATGCAAGCCCTAAACTAGTTACTTTTTTAGATGCAGGCTGGGCTGGAGACTTAACAGATAGGAAGTCCACCAGTGGTAATATAGCTTTCTTTGGAGAAGGATCTATAAGCTGGTGCAGCAAGAAGCAGACTACAGTGGCAAATTCCACCGCTGAAGCAGAATGTGTGTCAGCAGCACTAGGCTGTCAAGAGACATGCTGGCAGCTTCAGCTACTGAAAGAGATGGGCCTCGATGTACCACAGCCCATTATAATGTATAAGGACAACAAAAGTTGCATTTGCATTTCTGAGAAAGAAGATGTGAATGCACATTCCAAGGACATTGACGTGAAATATCACCTGGTAAGAGATCTGCAGAAAGAAGGAGTTGTCAAGCTGATCCACTGCCCAACGAAGCAGACGATTGCAGATGCTCTCACCAAGCCTCTACCAAGAGAACAGTCTGAAGTCCTGAGAGACGGGATGAAGATAGTGCAACTGAGCCATGGGCCATTGAGAGAGGGTGTTGGAAGTACCAGATGCAATGTCCCTGTGTCTCAGCCTCCAGAAGCAAGTGACCACAGAGTTGCAGGCAGATAGGCAAACACTAAGTATCTTCCTGTTTACTGTCATTGAGAATCCCTTTGAAATGTAGATCAACACTTTTTAGGGAAAAGCAACTTCCTTCTGTCTCCCTCCTCTCTCTCTCTCTTCCACATCCATCTCCAAATTAGATAGCATAGGAACTGTCTCTATATATCTCTACCTTACACTATCAATTATGTATTTCTAGAATAAAGTAGTTTATTCTGTTTAGATTTGGGACAAAGCACTGCTGCATTAAAGCTAAGTGCACTCTGCTAACTAAAGAAGGATCTCTAGACCACCAAAACCAGTAACCTTCCTACAGGTTTTGGGCCCAGCCTATTGGACTGAATCAGAACCAGATCAGTGCCAGGACCAGTTCTGAGCTGCAAGACTCTGCTGACTTGGAATCAAGAAGTTAAGTCTGTCTATTCAGTCAGCGATTGGCAGTCGGCCTTCCAAACAAAGGAAAAGAAAGCTCGCAGCTCAAATTACCATTAGAAAGCAGTGTGTGTGTGTGTGTGTGTGTGTGTGTGTGTGTGTGTGTTTGCTTGCAAACAGAGACTAATTTTCTGAACGAGCAGGGAACAAGAATAGGGGAGAGATAGCTGAGTACATCCCTCAGGATGTGAGCTCAATGAAAGCCCGCCTTGTCATCTTATCACTAGAGACCGTCCATTCCTGGAAGACACATCTGCTGCTGGTCCTCAAGGAAAAAAAAACTTGGCAAAATACCTGACTGCTGACCCTCCTGATGATGAAGAACAGAGGGAGAAGGATAAGTGGGCACACAAGGATGCCAAATCGCAGAGCATAATTGCAGACACCCTGAACGAGAACTACCTATGCAGAACTGCAAAACAGATGTATAGTACCCTTGGTGTGCTCCCACAACAGGCTCAGCTTTCTAGAATGCTGAAGAATTGAAATCTGGAGGCAGTTGTGTTCCATCACTAATGTACCTTATTATCTGTGAAAATTGATTTTGTTTGTAAAAGGATCATCGGCTTTGAAGAAAAGGATCATTAGCTCTTGAGAAAGAGAGTTTTGAAACAGCTTTTATCGGTAGTTTGTTGGGGATGGATCCTTACTTGCTACAAGCTTCATCACCCTAATGAAGTTGGGAGGAAGCGGACTTACTTACACAGCAGGATAATTCTTTGGAAAGTTTTCCTATGTCAGATTTTTCAAGCATTTGGAATGGACACCTTAGAGACTGCATTTTGACTTTTCATTTATATGTACCGGTAGTTGTAGATGTACTATACCTAATTTATACTTACTATTTTATTTGGGATAAAGCACATTTATAACCTTTATAATGGTATGAGTTTATTTTTTACATGTTTTTGCATGGTATAACCTTGTTTAACTATTCATAACCACCTAGAAGTTGGCAGCTTAGTGGACTACAGTGGACTATACAGGGCTATGCTATCCCTGAAGATGCACTCTTTTGTCCAGGGCTTTTTTTCTGGGAGAACACACCAGAATGGAGTTCCTGAATCTCTTTGTGGAAACAAAATTCTCAAAAAATCCAGCTGGAATTTCAACTCCCAATAATTAAGGTTTGGAACTTCAAAATGCAACAAGTGACTGATCTTACCCCAAATTAGATTCTTGTATATGCCATTACATTGCTCTTTCCTAAAGAGCTTGTGGCAAAAATTCAAAGGCTATTTGACCTATTTGTACGGGAGTATAAAAAGGCCAGAATTCATTAAAAAAATAATGTAGACTGCAAGGAATTAAGTGGTGTCATCTGTCAAAAATATTATCATGCCACAAGATTTTCAGGAGGCCACACCTCTTATTGGAAGTGATAAAAGGAGGGTGGTCCCCACTCTCAGGCTGCCTGTCCTTGGCTCTCCCTCCAGGGCTTTAGTAGTATCAGGCCCAGCCTTCCTCCTCCGTCTTCTCATCCGGCCCTTCCTGTCTACTGGCCTTCCCCCCGTGGGCCGCCACTGGCCTGTCCATGTCTCCATCCTCCTCTCTAGCAGCAGTGGGGGTTGGGGCCTGTCACTGCCTGCCCTACTGGGCTGGCCACTGCTCCTGGGTTCCCTGCTACTGCCCTCTGGGTAAGGGCCCTTGGGGCACTGGGCTGTTTATGGCTTGCCCAGGGTGGGGGGGGGCGCTAAGTCAGTGATGGGAGCCAGCCCTGGACATACCCATTCTACGCAACAAGCCCTCCCAGTTATTTAGCTCCCCAGACACTTGATCACTATGCAGGGGATGAAACTCGGCAGTTAACTTTGAATATTCCCTCCCTCTATTCTTTATTATTTCATTTCAATGGAATTCCTTAGGTGCCTATGGCTCATGGCACTACACGCTTTCTAGAAGTATTTTTAAAACACAAAATCTGAACTGTACAATTGAAGAAAAAAAGATCACCCCAGCACATTTGTAAAAGCCTTCGCAGCCCCGTAGCTAAGGACTTTTGAGGAAAGGGGCCTGGGGGGGGCTGCCTGCTAATCCAATCAAAGGCTCCAGGGCAAGGGCTGCAGCTTCCCTCCCTCCCCTAAGAGCCCCAGTGCCTCTTCCTGCGGCACAGCACCAGGGGCAGCCTCCATAAGAACATAAGAGAGGCCAATGTTGGATAAGGCCAAAGGCCCATCCAGCCCAACACTCTGTATCACACAGTGGCCAGAAATACCAGGTGCCATCAGGAGGTCCACCAGTGGGGCCAGGACACTAGAAGCCCTCCCACTGTTGCCCCCCCCAGCACCAAGAATCTCACTTGCTCCAGCCTGAGAGTCCCTATCTATACCTTGTGGCTAATAGCCACTGATGGGCCTCTGCTCCATATGCTTATCTAATTCCCTTTTGAAGCCGTCCATGCTTCTAGCCGCCACCACTTCCTGTGGCAGTGAATTCCATGTGTTAATCACTCTTTGGGTGAAGAAGTACTTCCCCAAAATCACTGACCAACAGGCTGACAGGCAATCAGGGAGAGTTTGGGTAGGGGAGCCGAGGCTCAGGAAGGGGCCCCATAAAAACTGCTAGGGGGCTGGGCCCCATGGCCCCCACGTTAGCTACAGGCCTGCTTCATGGATGAACCCGGTCCTGTTTGCCAGTGGGAGCTGTATGATAAGAGTGCCAACCTAACTTGCTGGGGCCAGGAGTCCTGTGTAGGGATGCCAGCCTCCAGGTGGGACCTGGGGATCCCATGGAATTACAGCTCATCTCCAGACTGCAGAAATAGTTCCCTTGGAGGAGAAAATGTCTGCTTTGGAGGGTGGACTCTGTGGCATTGGACCCCACTGACCTCCCCAGGTTCCATCCCCAAATCTCTAGGAGTTTCCCAACCTGGATCTGGCCACTCCCTCATCCCCTGTAAGCAGCCGGGGAGACCTGGCAACCCTGACACGAGCCCCTCAACAAAGCTGTCCCTGGTCGAATCTGCATTTGTCTTTCCCACCAGTGTCCCAGCCTTCTGACTCTGTCTTCAAAAAACCTGTCTACATTTGGTTTCGTTTTCACACCTCAAGAGAGCTAGCATACTTTTGCACGTCCACATATGTTTATCACCTTCTCGTGGCGGCTCCACTGTCATTGCACCTCCCCACTGCTTTAAAAGAATCTTCTCCAAACAACGTTCAAACAAGCATAGAGAAAGACAGCATCACAGCAGCACGAAACTGATTTAAAAATGCAAAAGCAGATTCGACCCGTCTCTCTTTTCAAGTTGCATTGCTGGGAAAAACTGTTCCAAGCAAAATGTTGCTTCCATTTAATGGCACTGGAGGGCAGCAAAGACTGATGTTTAAACCAGGAGTGACTTTTTAATGGCATACTTAGAAAAAAACTAGTCTTGCATTTGAGTAAATACAGTAATGAGGAAAAGAAATAGAAAATGAAGGTGCATAATGTGTCCTTTTAGTCTTTGTAATCTTATGGGACCAATTACTTGTTCACAGGCATTTACAGTACAATGCTAAAGCAGAGTTACACCCTTCTGACCCCATTGACTCCAGCAGACTTTGAATGGTGTCACTTTGTGTACATGATTGTGCCATGGTAACTCCTCCTACACTGTACCAAATATGTCAAAATGTCTTTTGTTTTGTGATGTCCTACGATTAAGTGATGTGAGTAGTTTTGAGAACATTCCCTTAAACCACATTTGCTCTCTTGCTTTAGCACATGTTTGCTCACCCCCTCAAAGAACACTAACAGGTTAGTGAGACAAGATCTTCCCTTACAGAACCCATGCTGAGTCTGCCTCAATAGTTTTTGTTCATCAATGTGCTTACTAATTCTTTCCTTAATAACAGTTTCCACCAATTTACCCGGTATCAATGTCAGACTGACTGGCCTGTGATTTCCCGGATCTCCTCTGCAATCCTTTTTAAAGATGGGAGTGACATTAGCTACCTTCCAGTCCTCAGGAATGGAGGCATATTTTAAGGAAAAGATTACATATTTTTGTAAGGAGATCCACAAGTTCAAATTTGAGTTCTTTCTGAACTCTCGGATGTATGCCATCCAGGCCTGGTGATTTATCAGTTTTTAAGTTGTCTATCAGTCGTAGGACCTCCTCTCTCGTCACCTCAATCTGACTCAGGTCTTTCAACACCCCTCCCGAAGTCAGCGGTTCTGGAGTGGGCAAGCACTTCTCATCTTCCACAGTAAAGACAGAGGCAAAAAATGCATTCAGCTTCTCAGCCATTTCTGTATCATCCTTCACTACTCCTTTTACCCCTTGGTCATCCAAGGGCCCCACTGCTTCCCTAGCTGGTTTCCTGCTTTGAATGCATTTGAAGAAAGTTTTATTGTTGGTCTTTATGTTTTTTGCTATGCTCCTCATATTCCCTTTTTGGCCTGCCTGATCACAGACTTGCAGTTTATTTGCTACAGCCTGTGTTCCCTTTTATCAGCCACACTGAGACTAGCTTTCCACCGCGTCTCATTGTATTTCTATACACATAAGACCTCATTTATGTGATCAATTTTCTTCCCATCATGTGATGAAAGCTCTGCCAGATCTAGACCCAGCATCTTGTGAACTTCTTCCAGGTTTATTCAAAAAAACAAATTCAGCAACAAAACCAGCATCACTTTGTATATTTTTTCATCAGCTGAATGGACACAATGAAAATGGACACATTATTTATTTTGTCAAGCCTTTGAGGATCTGGGGAAGGCAAGCTGGAAGAAATGGTGGATTTGGCGACCCACTAGCAGATGCGTCTTTGGTAGCTCCCAGGGAGGATTTTAAGATATCCCATTCGAAATAAGGAAGAAGAGGAAGGAATATAAAGACTTGATCATGTTTTTACAAACAAACAAACAGCATTCCTTATAGATGGTTGGTTCCCAAATGTGTCCTTTTCAAACTTAAGGATAAAAAAGAAAAGATTGACTCTGTTTTCAAAGCGCAGGAGTTTCTGAGACTGCAACTGGGAGAGTCTGGTGAGGATGGCAAAGAAGATGGAGACAGTAAACCTAGCAATATTCCTCTAACTCTCCTTCCGATGAGGATTCTGCTTTTGAGAAGGGGGCAGCAGCCCCCAAATGCGATTACCAACTGAGGATTAGAAAGGATAAAATAAAATGAAGGCTGAAGAACTCTGAATTGTGCCTTATAAGCATTTATCAAATGTTGATGCTCTTGTGATTTTCTTTAAACAGTGAAATTAATATCTATAAAGATAAATAATATAGCTTAAATGACCATGTTCAATGTAATGATAGCATTGTAGACTAAAACTGATACAAGCTGTTGTAATGATCTCCTGTACTTGGGTTTTTAGTGGTTTTCTTTCCTTTCTCCCTTAGTTGTAGTTTCCCCCTCCCTTTTTTGTTGTAGTTTATAGAAAATGCAATAAAAAATCCCCTTCGGGGGGGGGGGAAGAAAAGAAAAAGCCCTTGACAGGGCTGACAATAAGTACCTGTGGCAGACCCTGAGTTGGAAGGGAGTGCCGAATGGGATGACAGACTTCTAAAAGTCTTTATGTGAGGAAATGAACACAATCCTCCAGGTAAATGGGTGGACAAGGAGTCCGATTAGCCTGTTCTGAGGCAAAGGGTGTCTGAACCCATTTTTGTAAGTGGTCTCAGTAGCTATCCCCCCCACACACACACCAGGGCAATCATTGTGAATCTGGAAAGAATGGGGATTAAGTTGCCGAGGTCCCTAGGGCGATGTACAGTGAAGAGTGTAGCACACATCAACAGTACCTATATTTGGGCAGCAGAATGGGAAGAAGTGGAGAGGGTTAATTTTTCCATGAGGGAAGGAGAAAAGGACTATTCATTCCTTTAATGGTCAACTCATTTGACCTAAGGTCTCAAGCCAGGCCACACTAAATTATTATTATGAATTGTCACAGTCAGATACTTGAGTGGTAGGTGGTGTTCTGCAATTTGAGATCTAACCAAGTTCTTGGGAACTGCAGAGGTATCTTGGCAGTATTCTTGTGGTTCCAAGCAACACTGTCTTCCAGAGCTGAGCTGGTGTTATTTGCTCAGTGTTCAAAATGTCCAGATGTTTCTTGAGACTTCTGGCCACTGGTCCAAGGGCTCCAGTGACAACTGGCATGATGGTCACCTTCTTCTCCCAGAGATACACTAACTCTGTTCCGAGGTGATCTTCTTCTGTTCTTTCTTTGCCATTCTGCTGTCTCCTGGGATTGCAGAGTCAATGATCCAAAACCTATTTCTCATTTTTCTATCTGTTCGTCGTTGGAAGTCCCAAACAATCTTTGTTTCATGGTTAATTTCTGGCTGAAGGTAAGCCATACTTCTTGCAGAGATTCCAGTGCAACATAGCTGCAACTCTATCCTGACGTTTTTTATAGCCAGTTTGAGCAGTTTTACTGCAGGCAATCACCATGTGGTCAGATGGGCATGAACTGGCTGAGGAACTAAAGTACATCACAAATTCTGGCCAGTTTGTGGTTCGGGAAGCAATGTTTGTGGTGGCTTTTCACCACAAACTTTCACAAGGTTTTGGGGTGGTTTGTGACGGTTAGTGGATGGCTACATTTTGCAGACAAACTGGTGCTGATCAGTTAACTGTTTACAAAACTCCAAGGCAACAGTGGAGATGAAATCCTCCAGCCTTGGAAACACCAATAGGAGCACTTCAAAGCTTTACAGGCACTGCTGGCTGCCAATAACAGAGTTCCCATTCTTCTCTATGGGATCAGAAGGCTATATATTAAGTGAGCTCTGCTCCCACCCTCTCCTTTGTTGCTAGTGAAGCAAGAAAGAGGCATAGAGCTAGCAGAGCTGATTCATTGTTTTAGGGTGCAGAGTGGCCTCAGTGCCAGGGCTCATGCTGAGCATAGGGGCTTAGCTAATTGGGTGCCTCTCCAGAGGATCTACATTTATACAGCCCCACCCCTCCTGCTTGTGATCTGCTCTCTGATGCTGGGGTTTGGATGTGGAGTGTAGTCAGGGCTCCCTCTGAGCCACACAGTCTCTGTGCTCATGCTGAGTGCAGAGGCATTTCCCCCTCCATTGGAAACGATGGAGGATGGGGGCACCTCCTTTTGGAGCTTATAGAATTGGACCCTCTGGTCCAATCTTTTTGGGCTGGGGTGGGTAGGCTTATTCTCTGGAGGACAGGTGTACCAATACAGTGGACTTGGGTGGGTAGACCTATTCTCCAGAGGCCAGGTCTACCAATACAGTGGAAAGAAGTAGGTGAAATTTGACTTTTTTCTCTTATAATGTTAAATTATTCTTA
>NW_015176604.1:44261-48894 GCF_001447785.1 Gekko japonicus | reverse complement strand
AATCCTCCATGAGCTTACAGAGCTCTTCTATCAGAAGCTACTGTAAGCTCTTGGGGGATTGGCTATATTAGTGGTGTGTCGCCTAATATTTATTTATTTAATTAATTAAATTCTTATCCTGCACTCCCAGCAAAGCCAGCTCAAGGCGGCTTACAACAGATAAAATTCAATGATACAAAACGTAATAAAATCAGATACAATAAAATACAACATTAAAATACAACAGACTAAAGTGACTAGGCATTTCTCATTTATCAATTGACTCATCAGCCATCTGTGGCTGTCTCAGGTAATTGGCAAGGGCTGCAGTTAGGGACCTCCAGGCCAGGGATCCCCCAGTAGACATTAATTATTGGCGGTAGCGATGTTGATGGTGTTAGTGGCGGCGGCTCCAAAGGCCTGGCGGAAGAGCTCCGTTTTACAGGCCCTGCGGAACTGTGAGAGGTCCCCGCAGGGAGTTCCTGCGAGAAAGGAGTTCCTGATACAAAAAGAGCCCTGGCACACTAATGGCTCCTCCCCGCCCCTGAGCTGCTGTGAGCGATAAGCAGACAACTGGAAGCAAATCCTCCCCTTCCCCCAAGTTTTTCTCCAATCATGTTTCTTTGCTGGTGGTTTAGAAGCATGCCCTTCTCTGATCATGTTTCTTTGCTGGTGGTTTAGAAGCACCCCCACCCCTGAACCATATTATTTCCTGGGGCAGTCCCCAAAAACACCCTGCCTGGCAATCGCTGTGTATTTTGGGTATTTTGTGTTTTTTACCCAGTTTGTTCATTTTCCAGCCCCCCTCTGCCTCCCCCTCCGCCAGGTCACACCCCCCCTTTACATTCTGTGGGAGGGGGTCACAGGTGCCGTTACCTCCCCACAGTGCAGTGCCCCGCTGGCACCCCGGGAGACCATTCCTCCCCCCTGCGCGGTCACATTGGTGAGGTCTGATGCAGACAGCAAGTTTTTATTCCAAGCCAGAATGGGACGGAAAGGGGAACAACGTATAATGGCACCACAACAGACTAAGGGCTATTTCGCACTAGAGCTGCCTCGCAGCGCATCCCCGTTTGCCCCGACACAAACATGTTAATTTCACAACCGAGGCTGCGGGGCTGCATTTGACCCGTGGCTTTGCCAGATTTCCTCCGCAAGATCACAAAACTGCGGAGGAAATCGGGCGAAGCCGCGAGTCAAAATGCAGCAGTGAACATACCTTGAATCATTCCTCTACAACTGGATGGAACATTCTCACTTTACGATCCCAAAATATGGATAAACATTTCATATTAGTTCTTATGCAAATAAACCTCTCAAAATAAGATAGATCTCCCTGAAGTTATGAAGCTCTGCAGCTGGGAAATACTGAAACCTTGAATGTGTCTCCTGACAGTTCTCAAAATGGAAGACACCTCCCTTCCTTCCAGTATCACAGAGTTGGGGACATTCCTTTCTGTTCCATTTTCTCCAAGGATACATTATCTGAAATTCTGCATCATTAAAAAAGGGGGCAGTAATGGGAAAAGTTGAGGACTTCATATGAGCAGAAAGAAATGAGGGTTTGCACTTCACTACACTTTCAAGTAACAGAAACCTTTACCTTTTACCTTTACTACAATGCATTATCTTGCTGATCAAACAAAGTTTGCCCATGTTTATCCCAACTAAAAACAACATGCAGGTTATTGTGCTGGGGTGTATGTTTGTGGGGGGTTCGTATCTTACTTGCGTTCTCAAAAGTTACACAGCTCCCTCTTTCACCATAGACCGTGCACGTAAATTCCATCGATGTACACTTGCCATTCCGGGCAAGCAAGCAATTTCTGCATTTAAGACAGTTTACTGTGAGAGAAAAACAGATAGTATTAGAAGGGCAGTATGGTAGAGTAGTTAGATTGTTGGCATAAGATAAGGGGACCCAGAGGACAATCCCACTCAGCTGACTTGATGACCTTAGTCAAGCTTCTCAGCCTCACCTATAATACCAGGCAGCTGTGAGGGTAAAATGAAAGAACAAAGATAAGATAATCTGTCCTGTTCTCTTTGCAGAAATGGCGAGATAGAAGTATAATGTCTGGGCTTGTTATTTCTAAGAGATCCAGTCGAAACAAGCAGACTTCCTTCTTGGCAAATTGGTAGCCTTTAAAATAAGGACTGTACTTTGTGGTTTCTCTACAAGGATTCTTCAAATGACTCACCAATGGTCAGGCAGAGCAGAGCAGAAAAGGCCAAGATCAGAACCTTCTTCATCTTGGTTGACTTTCCAGGCACAGCTCAGGATGGGACAGATGAAGGCAGGCAGAGAATCTCCTTCAGATGAGGAATCCACTGTCCAGTCTGAAGACAGCTCTAGGACAGCAGAGTATTTATCCCATCATGAGACTGGACAGAGCCAACAAGATGAGGCAAGAAGGTGAGGACACGTCTTCTTACTGGAAAGGGAGGCAGAGATCTTCATGTGCCCTTCCCGTCACAGAGATGAGATTAATTTGCTTTGTTTCAGAAATTATTACTATTGTCTTAATGAGAGTTTGTTCTGCTGATGAGCCAAGTCACAACAGCAAAAAAAGCAAGGTCCTGTTCATTCCTCTGTGGATCCTGGAGAGAAAATCTAGTAAATAAAATACCTCACAAACTACTTCTTCCATATGAACCCCTCCACTCACCCAGAAGAAACGGCAATCCACCTCTTCTGAGTGAGCGGCAATCCCACTGGGAGCCATACGTGCAGTCATGCACATCCCATTGCTGCTTTCTCCTGCTCAGGACCAGGCAACTTCCTCCTGCTCGCCCAGCACCCACGTGTCCTGGTGCCTCCTGCCTGGCCCAGAGGGTCAGAGAGGGAAGGGGAGGCGAGGCAAGGGGCAGGCCTGGCCCCCACACTCCCTCACCAGCTCGGATGCATTGGTCTAGCAGGGCAGTTCCAACGTTATGGTGATCATTGAGCTGTGGGACTGCCTGGATGTCGCAAAGGCCTCAAGGTCCGCCCCGCAGAATAACCCGGTTCCTGTGCCCTGAGAGGGAGGCGGGGCTGAAGCGCTGAGCGTGATATCAGGCAGGGAGTCCCATCATGTTGCCTGGATGGAGGGCACCCCTTCCACCCCCCCAGGCCGCCTCCCCTCCGGGGCGTAGGAGTTCCTTCCTTGCATCCACCTTGTGGGATGCCACTGAGGCCTAGCGGGCTGGGGGAAGGAGACGGTGAGGAGAGGTGCCCTGGGTGGCCTCCATCCTTCCTGGCTGGCTCACAAGCCCCCCCGGTGGGCTCCTCCCCCCCCCAAGGAAAGGCACTGCCCGTCAACGGCCCTTTCTGGGACCTTCTTCAGCTCCGTTTGCCACTGGGTAATCACCACTGCTGTCAGGGCCAGTTCTTACATAAAGGTGGGGTTAGGCCCTTTCCCCTCCCTCTCCCCCTCCCCACCCCTCTGCCCCTCGCCAAAAAAACCCCACCAGTCTCTGCTGGCTCCCTGCAAGAAACAGTGCCTTGCTGAAGGGTGGCCCTGGAGTGCCCCTACTTGACCGTGCTCTCCTCTCTGGCAGACCCTCTGGCTCATGCTCAGGGACGCTCTTGCATGCGGGTGACTTCCACACACCAAGGGCTGGAGCCAGGTTCTACAGGCAGCTAGCTGACCTTCACCCAGGCGCACGAAGCCCTCCATGGCTTGCCAAGGGCCCAGCCAGGATCCCCCTCCTCTCTCCGCCCTGCCTCCCAAAGAGGCCAGCCACGGCGGCATGTGCAAAGCCCGCACGCCCCATGTGCTCACTCACTTTCCAAGGAAGAGCATCCCGGCTGGGTCCCTTGGGGGAGAGATTGGTGTATAAAGCAAAGAACAAAGTCACTTGCGAGGAGGTGGCACTGAAGAAAATCCTTCTGGACATGTGAGCCCCCAGCAACTTTCCCCCTCATCTACCCCCCATCCTCCAAAACCAAACAAAAACCCTACCGGGGGGGGGGCTAGCCTCTTTGCTGTTTGAAATGGCTGGGAAGGAGCAGAGAGAATAATCCGACCTTCTCTTTGCCACCCACGGAATGGTTACAAGTGAAGTGTGCGTTTCCCTTCATGTATTTGACAAAGGGGTTTTGCTCTACAAAGTTCTTGCAAGAATAAATTCGTTTGTGAAGGTGCTGCAGTGCGGGGGGGGGGGGGCCTAGCCTCTTTGCTGTTTGAAATGGCTGGGAAGGAGCAGAGAGAATAATCCGACCTTCTCTTTGCCACCCACGGAATGGTTACAAGTGAAGTGTGTGTTTCCCTTCATGTATTTGACAAAGGGGTTTTGCTCTACAAAGTTCTTGCAAGAATAAATTCGTTTGTGAAGGTGCTGCACGGCTGCTATTGATTCCCCCCTCCCTTCTAATGAATGGCTGGGTGATGAGCAACGGAACCTGGGGAAAGTGTGTGTGTGTGTGCGTGCGTGCATGTGTGTGTGTGCATGCCGCGCAGGGGTCATTTCCTGTGGGAGCGCACAGGAGTGGAGCTCCGGCAGTAAGGAGCCCGGGGGGGGGACGCATGCAACAAGCCCCGCCCCCTGTTCCAGCAGCCCTCAGTTGGGCCAGAGGAGCAATAAGCAGCCAGGTAAGTTGCAGAGCCCCCACCGCCCGCCTTCAGGTACAAGCTCTCCCTCCTCTGTGAGGGCAGATCTGCACATTCCCCCC
>NW_015176604.1:30310-43737 GCF_001447785.1 Gekko japonicus | reverse complement strand
CTGGGGCATTGGATAGCAAAACAAGGTCTAACTGTATAGGTTTGGAAGGCCTGGCCTAGCTAGCCTTTATGGAATCCATTGCAAAGTAAGGGAGAAAGGGGTAGTTCAAACTCAGTAGCGGATTTCTAAAATGCAGGCCGCAGTCTATACTGGAACACAGCTATTGAGCCCCATACATGTGGTGGTGGGAATGCACTCTGCATATTCCCAGAGACAACCTGATCTTTATTACTGTATGTCATCACAGTTGGTTAGGGGCTGCTGAACTCTGTGCTAATTAGAATGCAGTGGAACTAAAATTTGTGTCCATGAAATCCACCCAATATCTTGGTTTGTTACTGATAAGTTAACTTGAAGGGCCAACCTGCACAATACGTTTTTAATGAGTGCTGTATGGGGAACCTGGATCCCGCTCACTTTCCCTGCAATCACACAGAAGCTGCAGGAAACATCATTTTTAAAACTTCCAGGGGCCTGTTCTCTCAAGAGCAGTCCTCGAAAGAGCTCTCTCAGCCCCACCTACCTCACAGGGTGTCTGTTTTTAAATGGTAAGCTGATCCGCATAAACAAGATGGGGGGGGGACATTCAGATCAGAATCCTTTTAAAATTTCCTTTTGCCATGAGTCGCCCAGAGAGAATGTTGGCCTAATAGGCTAATGAGCTGCACTGTCATGGGGTGTTGCTTAATATGCTAATGAGTTTCTGATGTTGGGTGTGGCCTATTATGCTAATGCGTTCCTGCTGGGCTTTTTCTACAAAAAGAGCCCTGATTGTCACCCTTTCAGCGGCCAGACCTATTCCATCTACAAGTGTTACAGCTACATCTTCATCTCTTAGAAACGAGCCATCCCCAAACTAGAGGCATTTCATCTCCTCCCGGTATTTCCCCAGGATTTAGTTTAAAAACTTCTCTGCCAACGTTTTGATTTTAAGTAGCAGCAACCTGATTTCTTCTTGGGAGAAGTGGAGGCTGTTACTTTAGTACAGGTCCTATTCATTCCAAAAAGCATCCCAGTGCCTTAAAAATTTAGACTCTTTCTCCCTACAACATCATCTCGTCCACACTTTGAGACTCCTAACTTGTGCCTGTCTAGCTGGCCCTGTGTGTGGAACTGGCAGCTCTTCTGAGAAGGCCACCTTGGCGGTCCTGGGCTTGAGTCTCCTGCCTTGCAGCCTAAATTTTTTCCTCCAGGACCACCCAACTACGTTTCCCCACATCATTGGTGCCAACGTGTACCACGACCACTGGCTTCTCCCCAGCACTGTCTAACATCCTATCGAGACCACATATAAGGTCCACTACCTTTGCACCAGGCAGGCAAGTCCCCACACAGTCAGTACATAAGCTCACCACCCATCTATCTACATGCCTAAGGATCAAATCACCAGCAACCAAGAGGCCCCTCCCTCCCTGCCCAGGGATGGTTCCTTGGTGCAAAAGGATACCCATTTACTTACCATAGAACAGGTCCCTTTTGAGGAAACATTCCCCCTTCCTTCAGCATGGGTGCCATTCTCAGAGTGGGACACATCTCACGTGTCCCTGAGAGTCTTATCTGCTTGTCCAGGTCAGCCACCTTGGATTTGAGGTTGCAAACTCATTCCGTGAGAACTAGGATGAACAGTGGCAGGAGGAAATGACACATTTCTAGCGAGTACAATATTGAAGGAGAAAGCCCCCAGTCCTCCCCCCACCGCAGTCATAGCACTGCCACTCAGCTATGGACAACCTCCCGGTGGGAGCAGGAAGTCTCTTGGAAAAGGCACAGTACCTCCAGAGAAGACAGATACTTGCCTGTGAGAAATTACAGGTGTCAATTCACTGAAGCACTGAGGAATTTGTCAGTGAGGATGATGAGGATGATTTCATCCACAGTGACAATGAGACCCCTTCTGATACTTCCATGGTACCCCACCTAGAAACATCATCAGCTCCAGAAACAGGAAATCAACATTACCCACAAAAGAGCAGTCATGGCAGGGTTGGTATCTCTCATTCTCTGCCAACCGCAGAAGGGGTACATCATCCGTTCCTAAGATGGATCCCTCTCAAGTCATGTTGGAGTGCTTCCACAGCCTACCACATGACCAAGGCTTCTCTTTCCATCACTACATACTGTCTCATAAGAACATAAGAGACACCAATGTTGGATCAGGCCAAAGGCCCATCCAGTCCAACACTCTGTCACACAGTGGCCCAAAATACCAGGTGCCATCAGGAGGTCCACCAGTGGGGCCAGGACATTAGAAGCCCTCCCACTGTTGACCCCCTCAAGCACCAAGAAGACAGTCTTGACATTTTCATTGAATTATCTACTACAACTCCAAGATCTCTCTCTTGATCAGTCTCTGCCAGTTCAGACCCCATCAATGTGTATTTATAGTTAGGATTTTTGGCTCCAATGTGCATCACCTTGCTTGGCCACACTGAACCCCATTTGCTATGTTGACGCCCACTTGCCCATCCTTGACAGATCCCTTTGGAGTGCCTCACAATCCTCACTGGTTTTCACTACCCTGAACAACTTCGTATCATCCACAAATTTAGCCATTTCACTGCTTACTCCCAACTCCAAATCATTAATGAACAAGTTAAAAAGCATTGGACCAAGTACTGATCCCTGCGGTACCCCACTGCTTACCACCCTCCACTGAGAAAATTGCCCATGTCTCTCCCAGTGACAGTTTTTGACTAAGGTATTAAATGGGATATTCCTCTTTCTCCACCCCCCACCCCCGTGATAAGACAGCACTCAGCCTAGTACCCGAAGCATCCATTTGCCAAGCAAAAGTCTGGGTGGAATGGGGAAACCAGAGCATGAGCTCCTTCATCAAGGACTTTCATCGGGGCTACTGCAATTTTTGGGGCTGCTGTTTCCAAGTAGTCCACTTCTTGCTTCCCAATGCCTCTACCACTGGGTCTGCTTCTTGACCCAGCTGCTCAAGTGGGTATTCTACTGGTTTGGGGCCTGACTATTCTGACTCCTTTTCTAGGCAGAGTTAGCAGCTGGCTGGCCCAAAATTCCTGAATGACCTTCTGCACCATAGTAATGAAGCTGAGATTTGAGGTAGCTCAGAACGTCTTCTTCATCTTCTGCTAATCAACATTATCAGAAGTTCAGTAGTAAAGCACATGGAAAAGCGCATTTTTATGGTGCATGATGTGGAAGGAGCTGCCACCCAGCTAAGGTTAACAATCTCCACCTGGGAGCAGGGGCTGTCCAGGAGAAGTGCACAGGACCTCCAGAGAAGGGAAATCCTTGCCTCAGTGAAAATGTAGTAGTCAAGGCACCAAGGCTAGTTAAAAACAACTCCTCTGGTTCCAAAACTCTGCTTTGCAGACATCCAATGACAAGAAGAGAAAATGGATTCATAGAATGTGTTTGAGGCAAAGCACCATAACTTCCCCCAAGGGTTAATGTTCCTATGTCCCCTGATGGCAGTCAATGGGAGGGGAGGGGAGAGGAGACTTGTGTGGGAAAATGTTTTCATGTGATTATGTGGTGTTATTTCATTTCCTGACCAAAAGAAACCCTGAAATGAGGTCACCAATTGATTGATAATCTAGGCATCCTCAAGATCTCTATGGTAAGAACCAGAAAGATCAGAAAGATTCTTTGAGCATCACCTACAGCGGCGTTGTCACTTTATGTTTTCCAGCCAGAAATGACGTTGCTGTATTAGACCATGCCGTTTCCACTGGTGAACATCCCATAGATCCTCTCACAGTTTCCCAGGCAGTGGCTGAGAAAATTAAAATCAAAGCAGCAGGATTTGTACAAGAAGGGTCAAACCATGCATGGCAGATTCAGGGACACGTCAAGCTCCACAAAACTATGACATGTGCAACGTTCAGTTGGGACAGAGTGTTCCTAGTGGGACTTTAGGGACTGAATGGAACCACCCCTTCAGGACACAGCAGAACCCGACAATCACATTGTCCCTGGAATTCTCATAAATCCTCTTGCAAATAGCTTCAAGTGCAAGTCATGCCCATCTTTGCCTTCCTTGGGGTGCCGCCTACCAGTATGCTAAGCCAAGTTGTGCTTGAATTGCTTTACGAAGGAACTGGCTGTCATGTGCAGACTATTTCCCACTACTTTTGCAGCCTCTTATTACTCATTCTCTGAATCCCAAACAAAAGTGCAAGAGAATGTAGGTTTCAGTCTGGTAGCAACTGACTATCCCTGTCTGGACTGTTCCCTAAGCGGGCAAAAGTCAGGGACAGAAATGCCAAGCAGGAAAGTAGGACGTGAGCATTATCTGTGATGCTGTAAAATGTCCTTATTGCTTACGTTGTGAAGAAGTGGAAGCCACAAAGTGCACTGTTAAAATGCTCTTTGGAACCTGAGTATCTGTGCAAGATCTTCCCATCCTTTATTCATCCCAATGCTTACAAAATAAAAAAACAGCAGGATTTCTACAGAGAGGGTCAGACAGTGGGCGGCAGATTCAGGGAAACGTCAAGCTCCATACAACTATGACATATACAATATTCATTAGGGACAGTGTTCCTAGTGGGAATTTAGAGACTGAATGAAAAACCCCTTCAGGACACAGCAGAACCCGAAAATCCAGATGTCACCAGAATGCTTGTAAATTTGGTTGTGAAAATTTTCTTTTACAACAATCAAAAGGTCAAGGATGAGAGAAAGGCTGTGGAAGAAGTCCTGATTTAAATATTTTGTGGAGAGATCAAGAAACTTGAATGAAGGAAGAGGGAAAGGCACTCCAAGGCAAAACAGGCTGCTGCCTTTTAGAGTCCCTGGAGCATGGCTGGAAATTCCCTTTTAGCCGCTTCTTTTTAATAAATACGTTATAACTTTTGAGGTTGGCAGTGGGTTTCTGTACCATATACACCTCCACCATGTTGAACACATTATTTTAAAAGGGGCACCAGGGGGAAGGCAGGAAATTGGCAAGCAAATATTCCTCCAGGGGTGCACTAGGCTGCAAACTGTCACAATGGTGACAAGACACTGGGAAGCAGGAGACACAGAGACAAGGCCTCTGAACTTGGAAGGGAAGTTGGGAGCCCTGACCCTCCCAGTGGGCAATTCCGTACAAAGGTCAGGCTAGCAATCAAAGAAACATGTGGTGAGCTATCTGACATATGCTCAACTGCTCTATTGAAATCTACAAGCAACTCAGAGAAACTGCAGGAGCAATCTTTGAGAGACACTGATCAAAACTGCAAGCAAGAGGACCTCTCTGCAGCTGATTGGAAGATACCCTACAAGAAGAAAAACACACCAAAAAAGCAAACTACGCCTCGTAGGGAATTCATGGAACTATGTTTTACAGAATCCAACAAACAGGTGTATCCAGGAGCAACTAAATTCTTTATGCAACAGCCAACTCAGGAAGAGAAGAGGACAAAAAATATCCAATCAAGCTTTATTTTAAGCTACTTACTGCAACCCTTAAAACAAATGTATGCAGTCCACAAGGGCAAAAAGCACAGAGACAAGATCCTTCTGAAGAGAAGATACCAGACAAAGAAAAAAGATGTTAAGCTTTTTGTATAAAATTATCACTAGGGAAATTCACCCTCACTCCATATAAGAAAGCCTTAGGGAGTTTTTAACCAAGTGTAACTAAACAGATGGCTTATTTTGATAGGAAATCAACTGAGAGAGGTGAAAACGTAATGAAAAGATGTTAAACTTTATGTCTAAAATACTATTAAGAAATTTACCCTCTTTGCATATAAGAATGCCTTAGGGAGTTTTTATTAAAGTGTAACCAAATAGAATGGCTTGTTTTGATGAGAAATCAACTGAGAGAAGTGAAAATGTAAGGATTTTTAGTAAAATAGCAGATAGACTTGTAGGTGATTTATAAAGAAGGAACATTTACTTTTATGTATTTTAAATAAGGCAATAATTCAGAAGAAAAATTGATATATTTGTTTTATAGGGAAACTTGAACTTGTAATGGAAAACAGGAGGGGAATGACCTTATTAAAGGTAAGAATAGATTATGAAAATCTGAAATTTTACAGCAAGAGCCTTTAAATATATATTATTAAAATATATTAAAATATATTATTGTTAGAATGTTTAGATAAATTTAAATGAAGCCATTTATGTATTCTTGATATTTATAGCGGTAACTATGATTAGGATTGATACATTTTTCTGCTGTAAGACAAGGAGAGACTTAATTGGAATGTACCACAAGATACTACTCTCATTTTATTTGTATTTCTGGAAAACTAATAAAAACCTATTATAAAAAATATATTTCTGCCTAAAATGGAAAGGTGGGGGAATTGTGGGGTTTGGCAATGCAGTTTTTAAAATAAAACATCAAGAAAAAGAACAAGGATCACAGCAAAAACTAAAAATCACACCTCCACATCCTGTCAGATCAGGTGTTCTTCATCTGGGAGACTTTCCCCTAAGATCTGTATTAGGAAAGGGGTAAAGCAGGGGTGCATTTTAGCCCCCCATCTGTTTAACCTTTTTCTAAATGACCTTGCCCCTTTTTTGTCATCAGTAGACGGTCATAGTCCTAGACTTGGTTCCTCTCTTATTCCCTTGTTATTATATGCAGACGACACGGTTCTTTTATCTACTTCTCGTGTTGGATTAAATCGTTTACTGAACCGTTGCCATGAATATTGCGTGATTAACAGATTGGAGTTGAATTATGAAAAATCAAAGGTATTAGTCGTTCCCTATCCCCGAAAATCTTATAAGTGAATCATTAATGGCAACAAACTTGAACAGGTTAAGCACTTCAAATATCTGGGCATTTATTTCCAATCCAATGCTACTTGGTCCTACCATCGTAAAATGGCTATTAATGTAGCTAAAGTTAGTGCTGCAGCAATTTCTCGCTTTTATTTTTCTGTTCGAGGTAACCAGTAGGTGCCAGCTGCACTTAAAGCCTTCAATGCTAAAACTGGAGCTCAGTTACTGTATGGGGTACCTCTCTGGATTGACTCATTGGACATTTCAGTTGAATGAGTCCACTCTACCTTTCTGCGGAAGATCATGGGGGTACCTTTGTGTGTCCCATATGCTGCTTTGTGTTTGGAGTGTGGTCAGAATTTGCTGGCTACTAAGGCATGGATCCACACGATTAAATTTTGGTTACGACTCCATTTCAACTCTGACCCCCTCAGTTATATGTACCAACTACTCTCTGAATCTGTTAATTCCAGTTGGCTATCTTACATCGAAGCCAAAATAAGTTTCCTGAATTTGTCATTAGAATCCTTATATATGCTCTCTGAGTCTGAGGCCTTTTAAAAAATAAAATCTAGTTTATTGGGATCAGAGCTACAAACTCTTTATAGCCTGGCTAACAGAACCTGTTCTCCCTTACATCTGGGGATTATTCCTAATGCAAATCTTCCAGCAGTATACCTCTATCAACTCATAGCTCCAAATTTGCGTAGAGCCATATCCTTGGCTAGATTTAATGTTCTTCCTTCAGTTATCTTATCTGGCAGATTCCAAGGGATACCTTATCATAGCAGGTGCTGTCCTTGTATGAAGGATTGTGTTGAAACTGTTGCCCATGTCCTCTTCCAGTGCCCTCTCTATTTGGCGTCCCGTTGGGATCTTCTATATCCCATACTAGGCCATTTTTTAGAGACCCCTGATGATTTTAAGCTCCTTTTCTTGCTCGATAACTCAGATACAGAAATAACTGAAATAGCAGCAAAGTTTCTCTGCAGTGCCATGGCCCTATGGCCTGATAAATGATATTACGAATTAGGTTTTTTTATGTGTTTATTTAACAATCTTTGATAACACATCTCTTGCTCTGAATTATTGCATCAAAATCTGGAGACAATGACTGTACTGTAGTAATCTTGAGTATGTCTGGAGTAGGGAGCAAACCCTTTCCCCAGCCTCCTCTCGACCCAGGGGAAAACATGAAATGGCTGGACATTCCAAGTTCCCCCCCCCCAGTCTACTCAGAGTGGCAGTGGCTCTCCAGTGTAATGTCCACCTTTGGCTGTGGGTTCCCAGGTTAGGGTACTCACTCAGCCACCCGTTCTCAGGTCCATTCAAGCAGACACAAGCTGGTTCAAAACATCAACCCTGTATTTGCAAGGGAACAACTCCAAACAAGCAACAGCTTCAACTATACAGACACTGGAAAATGAAACTTCTTGAGAAAGCTGCAAAGAAAATGTGGAATGAATTTCTCATTAAGATCTCTCTGGGCCCAGATAGACTACTCTAGGATTGGAATGGCAGCCACTAGAGTGGAATGTGGAATTCACATGGAATTCACTGCCACAAAAGGTGGTGGTGGCTACATGGCTTCAATTCCCTCAGGTCTCTCTCTCTGGTGTTATTTAACAGATATATGCATCAAGAGGTTTGGTGTTGGGTGTCATCAATATGCTGATGACACTCAGCTCTTCCTCCTTCTGGATAAGCAGCAGGCGGCAGGGCTCTCAGCACTCTCCCGGAAAAGTATGCAGACAGATGAGTGATTTCAGCTTAGCGTAATTTATTAGGTATAGAACAAGACAACTTTAGCCAGCTCGCAAGCCGGCTTAAATCCCCCGTGAAACCACCACCCATAATACACACCCACTTCCCAATAGGTCCAAACTAGTGGCCGAGAGTCCCACAGGCTCTTGGCCCGGAGCCTAGCCTCTGATTGGTGCGGGCTAGGATCCGCATCCTCCTTTGTCTGTCGGAGCTAAGCGCGACGTTTGCACTTGACCATGTAGTGCCCAAGCTGACCACGCAGACGGGTCATGATACATTACACTCTCAGTGCCTGGATGCGGTAGTCCAATGGTTTTGGGGGAACTGGCTGAAGTTGAATGGATATTTGCCTAATGAAGAGAGTTAGATTTGTTTTTAATAAATTCATTAACTCAAAAGAGGTTTTGGGTTTGGTTTGCTGGAAGGACATCTATTTTATCTAACTGAGCAATCTATTGTGCTGTCAAATGAATTCCCTGTTAAAAATTGACTACACGGTAACCTAACTGGAGAATTTTCAGCTGTATTCAGCTAATGAGACTTTTAAATATCCAGGAAATTGAATTCTGTGTACATTTCTAGATTGGGTGTAAATAGAATCACTTGCCTCCCACTGGCCTTTCCTGTGAAGGTCACTATGATGGACTGTGCTGTAAAACCACAGCCAGCTGGGCTCTGAGAAGGGGTGGGAGAGGGAGCTGCTGCTGGACTGGTGAATGTTTTACTATTTGTTTTTCCTTAACTGCTGAGGAGGAGTAGCTGAGGTTACTGTGTGGGAGGACAGTATTTGTGGGTGTGTATAATCTCTTGGAGAGTGGTGCTTGTTTGAGGGGGCATGGTTTCTGTTTGTCTGTTTTGCCTGGATGTAACTGATAGCAGCTTTTAGCAATTTTGCCTGGGGCTGACTGCTGGCCATGCCCTCTGCTGCGTGATCCTTTAATTATATTAGGCTCCACCTTGCCAGAGGCGCAAGCTGAAAGTTGAGAGCACAAGAGCTCTTAACCTGGGGGTCTGGCTTGGGGGCACCATAGAAGGCAAAGTAACACTTACATTCTATATTTGTTAAATTAGTTTTTGCTTCTGCAAGCCCTTTAGAAGAAGTCTTGAGAGGCAGTTTGGCAGGGAAGTTATCAAGAAGTGTCACCAGGCCCAGATAGCATACATCTGAGAGTTCTTTTAAAAAAAACAAAAAAACCCTCAAATGTGAACTTGTGGCTTTCCTGACAAAAATATGTAATCTTTCATTAAAATCTGCCTCCATTCCTGAGGACTGGAAGGTAGCTAATGTCACTCCCATCTTTAAAAAGGGTTCCGGAGGAGATCCGGGAAATTACAGGCCAGTCAGTCTGATGTCGATACCGGGTAAATTGGTGGAAACCATTATTAAGGAAAGAATTAGTAAGCACATAGATGAACAAAACCTACTGAGGCAGACTCAGCATGGGTTCTGTAAGGGAAGATCTTGTCTCACTAACCTGTTAGTGTTCTTTGAGGGGGTGAACAAACATGTGGACAAGGGGGATCCAATAGATATTGTTTACCTTGACTTCCAGAAAGCTTTTGATAAAGTTCCTCATCAAAGGCTCCTAAGCAAGCTCAAAAATCATGGGATAAAAGGACAAGTCCTTTTATGGATCAAAAACTGGCTAATTAATAGAAAACAGAGAGTGAGTATAAATGGGCAGTTCTCCCAGTGGAGGGGGGTAAGCAGTGGGGTACCACAGGGATCAGTACTTGGTCCACTGCTTTTTAACTTGTTCATTAATGATTTGGAGTTGGGAGTAAGCAGTGAAGTGGCTAAATCTGCGGATGATACGAAGTTGTTCAGGGTGGTGAAAACCAGTGAGGATTGTGAGGCACTCCAAAGGGATCTGTCAAGGATAGGCAAGTGGGCATCAACATGGCAAATGGGGTTCAATGTGGCCAAGTGCAAGGTGATGCACATTGGAGCCAAAAATCCTAAATATAAATACACATTGATGGGGTCTGAACTGGCAGAGACAGATCAAGAGAGAGATCTTGGAGTTGTAGTAGATAACTCACTGAAAATGTCGAGACAGTGTGTGACTGCAATAAAGAAGGCCAATGCTATGCTGGGGATTATTAGGAAGGGTATTGAAAACAGATCAGCCAATATAATAATGCCCCTATATAAATCAATGGTGAGACCTCATTTGGAATACTGTGTGCAGTTCTGGGCACCACACCTTAAAAAGGATATTATAGCTTTGGAAAAAGTGCAGAAAAGGGCAACTCGAATGATAAAAGGGTTGGAACACTTTCCCTATGAGGAAAGGTTAAAGCGCTTAGGGCTCTTTAGCTTGGAGAAAAGACGACTGAGGGGTGACATGATCGAGGTTTATAAGATTATGCATGGGAAAGAGCAGGTAGAGAAAGAGGTACTTTTCTCCCTTTCTCACAATACAAGAACCCGTGGGCACTCCATGAAATTGCTGAGCGGTCGGGTTAGAACGGATAAAAGGAAGTACTTCTTCACCCAAAGAGTGATTAACACATGGAATTCACTGCCACAGGAAGTGGTGGGTGCTACAAGCATGGACGGCTTCAAAAGGGAATTAGATAAGCATATGGAGCAGAGGTCCATCAGTGGCTATTAGCCACAAGGTATAGCTAGGGGCTCTGGGGCAAGTGATGCTCTGTCTTCTTGGTGCTTGGGGGGGGGTCAACAGTGGGAGGGCTTCTAATGTCCTGGCCCCACTGCTGGACCTCCTGATGGCACTGGTATTTCTGGCCACTGTGTGACACAGAGTGTTGGACTGGATGGGCCTTTGGCCTGATCCAACATTGGCGTCTCTTATGTTCTTATGACACTGTCATTTAGGTATTATGTAAGAATCTGATTACTAAGAGTGTGCATTTGAATACATCCAAGTGAAATGAAGCCCAAAATTGGCTGTTTCAGGTCAGCTCAAGGAGATATGAAGCAATCCAAACACTCCAAAAATTCTGGGTGTAATGATAATTTATCTCCTGGAATCTCTGGAGTGTTTGGGTATTGGGAGGCAGAGGAGTGGGGAGGGAAGAGAAAAATTGCCCTGCGAAAGCAGCTGTCAGGCGGCATATATGCTCTTTAAATTTTTTAGTGCCATTAATTTCTATGGGAAGACCTAGCTTCAAAACTCTGGTGGTCAGATCTACCTACATATAAAATAATAATTTAATATCATCAAACAGCTGGGGAGGGGGACTGTTCTAAATAATGGGTGGTACACCTTTTCTTCAGAATCCAGAGGCCAAGTTTACCTCCCGTTGAAAATAATGGCCCTTTGAACCTTCTGCATAAACCTTAAAGGGGCATTATTTTCAATGGGAAGTAGATCTGGCTCCAGAGACCTATTGAAAATAATGGGTACCTCAATCCAATTATTACTAAAGTGAAAAGTGGAACTCCTCCATTCCTCCCAACCTCGCACCATCAGACTTTGAAGGCCAGGTCTACCACCCATTATTTGGAGTGGTCCCAGCTATTTGATGGTGCATGTGCCCTTTCAATTTTAAAGGATTATTATTTCTATGGAGGTAAACCTGGCCCCCAGTTCACATTAGGGTTCCCAAGTACCTTGTTTGAAACACAGGCGCTGCACTATTCCGTCACCCAGACGTGACGTAGGCACGTAACTGGGTGACGCTCTGGTAATGGGACTGGAAACTCGATGGTACCATTGAATTTCCAACCCCATTGCTAGAGTGTCACCCGGCTACGTGCCTACGTCACGTCTGGGCGACGGAATAGTGCGGCACCTGTGTTTTCCCTGCGGGAATGGTCCCGCGAAGAACTATACATCCCCCGCCGAATTAAGGTAAGTACTTGGGAGCCCTGGTTCACATACACCACCAAACAGCTGCTTGTCAGGGCACATATCCTCCCTTTCCTGTTCCTGCTGTCTGGAGTGGTGGTGGTGGTAGGGAAATGTGCATGAGAGGGAATGAAAGAAACAGTGGCCCTGAAGTTTCAGAATCTGAAAAATGTACCACAAATTTTATCCTGAACCCATAATGCCACTCCCTTAAAGCATGCTATGATGAAACCCTGTATCTCCCCACCTGTCTGGCAGATTTTTCCTGCCAAAACATCAGTTCCCCTCAGTGACTGAGAGGCCCTATAGTAGCACGTAAATCTTCTCTATTGATATAAACTTGAAACTGGCCCACCCTTTGTTTAGATATTGGTTTAAGCTATCATGTTACAAACCCTTGTAAAATGGCACTTGAGGCAAATTAACTTTCAAAAACAGAATAAAGATTTTATAAACAGGCAGGGAATATGTGTATAACAGGAATAGTCAAGGTTTTGAGATTGCTGAGGTAAAAACTTGTTAATATATAGAGTTGAATTCTTAGAACATTTAAGAGAGTTTATTTGTAGTTTTGTTTCAAGGTTTTCTAGTTCTTTCTTTGCGAGGTACTTTGTTTAGTATATTTCAGCACCAACACAGTTCTTTTTGGTTAATCTTTTTATTGGTTTTGTCAAAAGATTCACATAAAAACACAACAGATTGCTCTCACATTTCTACAAATAGCATTTAAACTTATCAATTACAGCATAACGACTTGCTGCCACTGTACAGCACCAATGGATTACCGAGAGTTCGATATTTTGTATTCCCCCCCCTTAAGTTATTTGCTCCCACCTATAAATATAACCATTTATGATAGATCTGCTTGGCAGGGAGGATATCATTCGTAACCATATAGTCTAGCACAGGGGCCGAAACTCTAACAAATTTGGTGTATGTTGGTGTGTTACTGTTATCCGCTCTTTTCAGGGCGTCCGTAATTTTTGCCATAATAAACTGATCCCAAACCTTCTCTTGCCAAGCTGCAATGATGGGTGGAGAGGGGGATTTCCATGCGGCTGCTATTGTTAAGCTAGCTGCGGCAAGAAGCGTTGAGGTGAGTTCCTTGCTGCTTCCTGTCATCGAATCGTCCCACAGATTTAACAA
>NW_015176604.1:17117-29602 GCF_001447785.1 Gekko japonicus | reverse complement strand
AATCAACCGGTACATGTGAAATAATCAAACAGGTGCCTATGAGAATACATCTGATATGTCATTATCTTTTTCTAAAGAAAGAGAAGAACACCAAATTTATCTATTAATCTCTATTAAAAGCCAAATAATCTGATTTTTCTGTAAGGGTTTCAATTAACTTTCATAGGTTATAGTAAACCTTATGCAACCAGAGTTCAACAACAGTTGAAAAGTGCATGATCACAAAGACTTCTGAAAACATGTGCAATCAGCAAGAAAGGTGGTGACCTCCATCAATCTGTGGCACACATAACTCATCAGAAAATGGAAGCTAGAAGTCCCCAAATTGGCCAGCAGCATCAGGATACTTGTGTAAGATGCTAAATATGAAGGGAACGGGAACATTCTTCTCCAGGCAATGTCCAACCCTCCCCAAGCTTTTAAAGTGGAAACTATGGTACTCCTGGGCAGACATAACTCATCAGAAAACAAAACAATAGCTTTTCAAATTTTCCCACCGGCTCTGGGATGATGGTGGGATTTGCAGTGCCAAAAATGAAGGGAATCAGACAATGCTAGCCGAGATAATCACTTGAGTCCTCCTCTGCTATGGAAGATTGCTCGGTGAACTTGGGACAATCACACATTCCTTAAGTCCCCATTGGTAAACAAGGTGTTGTAGGTGGATTTATTTATTTATTTCCTTCAATTTATATACCGCCCTCCCCACAAAGTAAGTTCAGGGTGGGTTCCAACCTAAAATAATCTGCTGAATGCAGATGTACACCATAAAAACAGAATAACAAACTACATACAATAAATACAATAAAATAAGTATAACACTAAATACTTTAAAATAAATTAGACCTCAACAGACACATAAGAGCAACTTATTGGGGGGAGGAGTAGCGAAGCCAGATTGAATTGGATACCCGCTGCCTCAACTGAAGGCCTGGCAGAAGAGCTCCATCTTGCAGGCCCTGCGGAACTGTAAAAGCTCTCGGATAAGGGAAGGGGATGGGGGCAGCCAGAGTGATTGGGTGAGGGAACTACCTCTGCTCCCCCATTACATGAGCTGGATGGGCAGGAGAGGTGCCACCCCCACTAGAGGTAGCAAGGAATGGGGGAACCACCACAGAATGCAGATAGGGGCGTTTCTGCTCTGAATAATGGTGGTGGGGCTGGTGCTGGTGCTGGTGGAGGAGTTGCAGCTGCACCCCCCACCATGGGTGAGCTGGACAGGCAAATGAAGAAGAGCTGCTGCTCCCACTCTTGTTTGAGGCTGACAGGGGGCAGGGAGGCTGCTGCAGCCAGTGGCAGGTTGGCAAAACAATGAGGAATGGGATTGTGAACCCTACTGATGAGGAGAGGGATGGGCAGGAGGTCTGAGTGGCAGGAGTGGGATGGGCAGGCAGAGGACAAAGCAGGACCAGTATGGGAATGTAAAAGTCAGTTTCTCATGGGTCCTTGCTTGTAGAATTGTATGGACAAGTCTAAAACCTGATTTGTCTTATACTAGAGAAACTGTGATAATTGTGGATTTGAATCAAACTTAAAATGATAAAAGAGTCGAGTCCATTAGTATTTGGTTTATGCAGAATTATTTGCATAATCTGAATTTGTAATTACTGATTAATGGCCTACGGAAGAGACTTGTGATAATCAATAAACTCCTTTATTCTGCTTGGTTTGCTGGAAGGGACTCTAACATCTTGCTGAACAATCATAAATATCGTGATCTCAACAGAACTCCCTGTTAGAGGGTTTCACGTTACACAGACCTAAATGGAAAATTTTGTGCTCTGTTCAGCTAGTGAGGCTTTCAAATATTCAGTGTAAATTTTTAGAATGGGTGTAAATAAAAGTTGTCCCCACATTGGGCCTGCCTTTTAGGGTTCCTAGCTTCCAGGTGGGGCTGGAGCCATCCTAGAATTATATTTGATCTCCAGGTTACAGGAGCGAGCTCCCGCTAGAGAAAATGGCAGTTTTAGAGGGTGAATTCTATGACATCACATACCCACTGAACCTTCCTTCTGTCACCAAATGGTACCCTCCCCAAGCACTACGCCAGGAATTTCCCCAGCCTGAGCTGGCTAATCTACTGTCCCCTTATCTGGAACCAACGGGTGGTGCTAGGCTGGGAAAATCCACACTAATCCATCAACTGGGCCCCTCTACCAAGACCTTGCCTTTGTTGTTTTGGTTGCCCTGTCTCTGGAGTATAACTGCACAGTCCCTCTTGAGAGCAGGGGAGTCCCCCATCCCTAGACGCCATTGCTTGCCACTGCACCAAGTTTGCAAAGAGAGAGGGTATAAAAAAAACAAACCCACACATACTACAGCATTGTGTATGGCGCTGTGTCACTTCTGAGAGAAACCTGGAAATTAGGAAGTGTAGCTCTAGGAATTGCTGGGGAGGGGGCGGTACCCACCAGGTTTCAAGAAGATTGGACCAGGGAGACCAATTCTACGGGCCCCCAAACAGGTTGCCCCCATTCCCTCTATTGTTCTCTATGGTGGGGGGAAAGTTACTTTTTCCTACGGTGCTGTCAGTGGCTCTGGGGGGGAAGGGGTTTGAGGGAGATGTTCCAAATGTTCAGAGTAGCTTTAGGAGCCTCTCCCCACATAAACCCCCATGTCCCAAGGAACTTGGACCAGTGGGTCCAATTCTATGGGCACCCAAACAACTTACCCCCATTACGTCCATTTTTTCCAATGGGGAAACCCAACCAGCAGCACTTAAGGCAGGCAAGCAGGCAGCACCCAGCAGTCAGACTCTCCCAGATAATTTCATGGAAAGTGAACTGTCTTGGGGGGTGCTTGTTTGCCAGGAGAACAAGTGGCACACTCCAGAACAAGTGGCACTGTGGCAGTGCAAGCATGCCACAGTGCCACACAGAAACCAACAGGAACAACTTCTATAGATGGTCATGAGAGGGCCACGCCCCCCCTAGTTTCATCAGTGAAAGTGTTTCATTATCCAAAGCCCTCAAAGCAAAACCATTTGGGGGCCTGTTCCCAGTCATTCTTCCTGACCTGCTCTTGTCAGATAAGTGTTGACCTTTCTCCAGGTGGAGCATGGAGATCACCAGGGAATTACAACTGATCTCTAGGCTACAGAGATCAGTTTCCCTGGAGGAGGTGGCTGTTTTGGAGGATGGATTGTATAGTAATATACCCCACTGAGGTCTCTCCCCTCTCCAAACCCCACCCTCCCCAGGCTCCACACCCAAATCTCCAGGTGTTTCCTAACCTAGAGCTGGCAATCCTATCTCGGGAACAAATTGCTCCATCTTCAGGCTCGCTCACCTCCCCAACCCTCTGCTTCTGCTTCCCACCACCACCACCACCACAGAGAAAATAACCTGATCCTGTTCTATTTAACAGCCTGCCTCGACCCTTGTTATTCTTCAGCTATTCCCTGACACTGCTCTCCAAGCTCCCTACAAAGGCGTTCTTTGCTGAAATGACACAACAGAGATCTGGCAGGAATGTTTTGGAACAGGTTTATTTTTGCTCACACCACCCAGTTCTTCAAGAGCCCAAGAGGCCAAAGAGTGGCATGCCATGCATTGAGGATTTTGGCAGGGTGGTGGGTGAGGACCAGATCCTAAGGGCTCTCCTGAAGGTCTGTAGAATTTGGCACTTTGGTTTCACTCTCAGGTCACCAAGGTAGCTGTCCATTACAGAAATCCGTATCACAGCTTGTAACATAGACGGAGGGTTTCATTTCATTTGTATCAGTTTGATCTGAGGGACAGTATTTCTTTGTAAGACAGCCATATGAGGTAAAATTAGTTTCTGCAACGGAGGAGAAGAAAACAGAACAGTACATATACAGACAAGGTTTCTATATAGCGGTCCATTACAGAAATTCGTATCACAGCATGTAATATAGACGGAGGGCTTTGTTTAATTTGTATCAGTTTGATCTGAGGGGCATTTCTTTTTTGTAAGACAGCCAAACGAGGTAAAATTAATTCCTGCAATGGAGGAGAAGAAAACAGAACAGTACATATACAGACAAGGTTTCTATAGCTTTTTGAAAGGTAAAGTGTATGTTTTTGTTATGTACGTGGACCGCCTCCAGGGGTCCGCGGACAGGCCAGAGACAACAAAGGAAGCTTCGGATCCTGGATTCCCCAGCCCCAACCAATAGCCACCTTGGCGGGACATTCAAACCCTCCAATGGGAGTGGGGGGGGCAGCTGGTGGATATGTATATAGTTGGCCCTGTTGGCCGTTAGACCCAGTCTTTGTCTGTGTGAAGTACAATAAATGTGTGCTACAGTATGTTGTCGTCCGAGTCCTCCATGCGGCGAACCCAGTACTTTTCAGTTTTTAACAGCTTTTGCCTTAGAAAACCAGGTGGCTGGAATGGCTCAGGGTGCATCTGCACAGCTCCAGCTGGTGCATCAACTGCATCCATTCCTGGGTCAATTAAATCTAGACTGGATTACTGCAATGTGCTCCAAATGGGGCTGCCCCCAAAGAGTGTTTGAAAGCTGCATGTAGTGCAGAACGGTAGGGGTAGACTGGCATCACATCCCCACTGAGCCCTCTCCTGTCACCGAATTGTACCCTCCCCAAGCACCACCCCAGAAATGTCCCAGCCCTGAGCTGGCTACTCTATCGACCACTTCCCTGGAACCCACAGGTGGCGCTAGATTAGGGGATGCTGCACTAATCTATCAACCGGGCCCCTTTTTTCTTTTGGTTGCCTTTTCTCTGGAGTATGGCTGCACAGCCCCTCTCGGAGCAGGGATTCCCCCATCCCTAGATGCCACTGCCTTCCGCTGCTCCAAGTGGCAGAGAGAGAGGGTTTTACACCCCCACAGCATTGTGTATGGTGCTGTGTCTCTTCTGACAGAAATTTGGAAGTTAGGAAGTGTAGGAATTGCTGGTGGGGTGCTTCCATAGAGGGACGTGAGAGAGCCACACCTCCTTGGCTTCATCAGTGGAAGTGCTTCATTATGCAAAGCCCCCAAAACGAAAACCATTTTGAGGACTTTTCCCAGTCATTCTTCCTGACCCACTCTTGTCAGATAAGTATTAACATTCTCCAGGTGAGGCATGGAGATCACCGGGGAATTACAAGTGATCTCTAGGCTACAGAGATCAGTTCCCCTAGAGAAGGTGGCTGTTTTGGAGGGTGGACTGCATAGTAGTATACCCCACTGAGGTCTCTCCCCTCTCCAAACCCCACCCTCCCTGCCTGCACCCCCAAATCTCCAGGTGTTTCAAAACCCAGAGCTGGCAATCTTATCTCGGGAACTAATAGCTCCACCTTCAACCTCACTCACCTCTAGGGCTGCCAAGTCCCCCCGGGGGGTGGATTTCCCCCCGCTTTGGAGGCCCGATTTCCGCCCCCGCGGAATCGGGCCCCGGGGAAAACCCCACCCCCTCGTGCACGTCACAGGGAAGTGACGTCATGATGCCGGGCACGCTGGGGGTTTTCCCCTCAAATGGCTGTGGCCCCGCCCCCAGCGTGCCCGGCATCATGACGTCACTTCCCTGTGACGTGCATGCGGCGCATGGGCGCGCTGTGCACATGCGCACGCTCCGGGAGCCACCCCAGAGTCCCCCGACGGCGAGGTAAGTCCGATTTGGCAACCCTACTCACCTCCCCAACCCTCTGCTTCTGCTCCCCCCCCCCCCATCGCAGAGAAAATAACCTGGTCCTGTTCTATTTAACAGCCAACCTCGGCCCTTGTTATCCTTTGGCTACTCCCTGGCGCTGTTCTCCAAGCCCCCTACAAAAGCGTTCTTTGCTGAAATGACACAACAGAGATCTGGCAGGAATGTTTTGGAACAGGTTTATTTTTGCTCACAGCACCCAGTTCTTCAAGAGCCCAAGAGGCCAAAGAGTGGCATGCCATGCATTGAGGTTTTTGGCAGGGTGGTGGGGGAGGACCAGGTCTTAAGGGCTCTCCAGAAGGCCTCTAGAATTTGGCACTTTGGTTTCACTCTCAGGTCATCCACGTTGCGGTCCATTACAGAAATCCGTATCACAGCATGTAACATAGACGGAGGGTTTCATTTCATTTGTATCAGTTTGATCTGAGGGACAGTATTTCTTTGTAAGACAGCCAAACGAGGAAAAATTAACTCCTGCAATGGAGGAGAAGAAAACAGAACAGTACATATACAGACAAGTACTTTTCAGTTTTTAACAGCTTTCACCTTAGAAAACCAGGAGGCTGGAATGGCTCAGAGTGCATCTGCACAGCTCCACCTGGTGCATCAACTGCATCCATTCCTGGGTCATTTAAATCTAGACTGGATTACTGCAATGTGCTCCAAATGGGGCTGCCCTCAAAGAGTGTTTGAAAGCTGCATGTAGTGCAGAACGGTAGGGGTAGACTGCGGGTCGAGGCCAGCTATTGGAAGCACGTGTCCCCAATACTACAGCAACTATGATCCACATCCAAGCCCAATTCAAGGTGTTAGTTTAAAGCCCTACATGACTTGGGACTGCAGCATCTGAAGGACCTTCTTCTCTTTTACATTCCTGCCCAGGAACTGAGATCGCAGGGAGAGGCCCTCCTGCCTGTCCCACCAATTCAAGATGCTTGTTTGGTAGGGACATAGGAGAGGGCCTTTTCTGTGGCAGCCCCACAATTATGGGACAACCTCCCCAGGGAGGTGCACTAATATCCAGCCAGTACCTTTTTGCCCATAATTTAGACAGTTGTGGGCAGAGAGGAGATTATGGTGTCCAATTTCTGGCAGACCACCTCATGTCTGCTGGATCCTACAAGTCTTACAAAGAACACTGGTTGGCTCTAATTTGATCTAGCAAGACAGTTGTTCATGCTCAGTCTAACTTGGCAGACATTAAAGTTGTAAGTCACCCTGATGATCTGCAAATAAATTCCCAAGACAAAAGCCATGGGATACATTTTATTGGGAGCCACCACAACGTTAAAATGCCATGCACAAGTCTTTGAGTCTTCTAGAACTCTTTCTCAGGCTGGATATCTGATAGGGAGAAGAAGATGAGAAGAAGTGAAGAAGATAAGAGATTGGATTTATACCCCACCCTTCACTCGGAGTCCACCTTCCAAAAGAGCCACTTCCAAAACAGCGGCTTACAAACTCCTTTCCCTTCCCCTCCCTACAACAGACACCCTGTGAGGGAGGTGGGGCTGAGAGAACTCTTTCAAGAACTGCCTTTTCAAGGACAGCTCTTGTCAGAACTATGGCTTGCCCAAGGTCATCCAGCAGCTGCAAGTGGAGGAGTGGGGAATCAAACCTGGTTCTCCCAGATTAGAGTCCGCACACTTAACCACTACACCAAACTGGTGTGTTTGTGAGACAAACTATTGTTTTAGGGCCCAGCTACAACTCCAAAAAGGTGCATCTAAAATGGAATATGGGATATTTTGCTTACAGGATGAGATTAGATGGCCAGGGGTAGAGAAGGATTTTCTAAGTTACAACATTGAATGTTGGGTCCAAAAAGGAGAGCAGGAAAATGCCCCCCTTTGGATATAAAAAGCATTCCTACTGCAGAAATCTCCCCCAGCCCTGAGGCTGCTTTCATATGGGAACATTCTTGGTTGTGTACTCATTACTACAGCAAATGTAGAGGCATTTCCAGGCAACAGAGATTCTGCAAACCTAGAGTTTCCGTTCACCTGAGCCTGTCATTCCTCCTCACCACCAGAGGGGTTTACTGTGTTTACTGTATTTTCTCTGAAATGTGAAACTGGCTATTTTCCATGTCTTCTATTTTAAAAAAACCGTACAAATTACAGCTACTGCCAGTAATAAAATGTTGCTTTGGGTATAACATTTTCTGGGGGATTGTCTCAGGTTCAAACTTGTAAGCCAAACCAGGTAATATTTCCCAATGGATGGAAGACAAACCACCCCCTTAAGCAAAGTCCCCAAAAAAGATCTATCTTCCTCTTCTCTCTGATGAAAGGTGTCAATAATGTTTGTATTATTTGGAAGCCCACCTTGGCAGAGAGGGCGGGGTATAAATTGAATCAATAAATAATTTTAAAAGTTTGTTTTACAGGAATCTGCATTCAGACCACTTCCAGCACACTGTTGCCCCACAGCTACCAAAATTCCTTTTGCGGTGATTCTTTGTTCTCATCTGGTTTCAAATCGCTAATCCTTTCTAAAGTAGAATTGTTTCTGCAGGTATTTAAGTACTGCCCACTGCCCCTCCCCCATTTCCACCTCTGTCTCTTTAGGCTGATGCTCCCTCCCTGTTCTGTTTTCTTTCCCTCCTTCTCCAAAGACAAAAGAGGATGTGTCCTCCCATTCAGGCAAACTTTTAAAAAGCCAGATAGACCACATTGGTGGAACAAGCTCCTGGAGGAGATCAGGGCCCTGCGAGACCATTTACAGTTCTGCAGGGCCTGCAAGATGGAGATCTTCCACCAGGCCTTTGGTTAAGGAGCCACCACCATTAATAACACCACCATTAATAAGACCACCACCAACATTTCATCGAGGATTGGTAATAATACTTGAGAAGATAGAGCCCGTGCCCGGATTCCATCGTTACAGCCTGTACTTGCCATATATATAAGACTAGGAAAAAGGCCCATTGTGGAAATAAATACAACAGCCTCTAGAAAGAGGCTCTGGGTGGGTGCCCCGGCCTTGGACACTCAGTGTCAATTTGCTGTGGCGACCTCAGCAGATTGGCAACGATGGTTTCTCAGAAGGGAATAGTTGGTTTGGAGGGTAGAGTCTATGGCTTTGTACCTGTCTGAGGTCCCACGCCTCCTGAAACCTCACCCTCTCCAGGCTCCATCCCTCTCATCTTCAGGAATTTCCCACCTGGAGTTGGCAACCCTTATCTCCTTCCCAGCCAGTCATCAACCTACCTTTATTTCCCCCTCACTCTTCAGCTTTCCACCCCCCACACACCTGCAGCCTCTCCTGTGCTCTGAAGCCCTGACTGCTACGTCACATTGGCTGTCATATGGGGGCCACGTCAGCAGCATATAAGGATACAGAGCCCACCATTTTCTCCAGGGGAACTGATCTCTGCCATCTGGAAAGCAGTTGCAATTCTGAGGGATCTCCAGCCCTCACCTGGAGATTGGACACATTTTACCTCAGAACAGAAAATTGTTTAGAATGTTAGAGGCAAAAGCCAATCAAGTTGCATATGCAAATGACCTCTGTGTTCCAAGGCAAAGGCCAATGAGACTGCATATGCAAATAACCTCTGTGTTCTGACTGGCTATGGGGGGAGAGGAACAGCAAAATGTTTAGAACGTTGGAGGCAGGACTCAGGCAAAGCAGCCAGTGGATAGGGAGACCCTCTGAATGACAGATCAGAGAGTGAACTGATTTTGGAGCGTGTGAAATGTTCTAGAGAAGTGCCACCACCATTCGGCTTTTATGAGATAAGATTGGGAAACTTATGAGCAAGGCAGACCAGCCTGTACTTGCCATATATATAAGATAAGATCGGGAAACTGATGACCAAAGCAGACCATCAATATACTGTTGTCACCATCTCTGAGTATTAACGACAACTAATCTGCTAGCACTTTATGATTGTTTATATGGTTTTATATGGTTTTATCTACGTTATAATTGTTTTTATGTTTTATCTTTGTAAGCTGCCCTGAGCCTGCTTTGGCAGGGAGGGCGGGGTAAAAATCAAATACATAAATAAATAAAATAAGAAGGAATCAGTAAATATAAAGGACTAGGGGATTCCCAAATGTGTCAGTCTCACATGTGTGAGTCTGGATTTCCCCCTTCCTTCCATTTCTTTTTGCAGAATCAAGGAGGGAGGGGGGGAAGGGGGGGCTGGCAGCCAGTTAGCTCAACAAATGTGGGTTTTGCCTGTAGATGCAGAACGCATACAGAATACACAAATAAATAAATGGGGGAGGGGACCCAGTGCAGAGGGAATGTGTGCGACTGTGAAGTCAACCCTTAAAGCTTGATTCCTTGGATTCTCCGGAGCAAGCTGTCAGTGCACAAAGCGCCAGTATCTGAAATTCTTCATTATAGAGGAAAGGGTAGTAATGGGGAGAGTTGAAGACTTACAGTGAGCAGAAAGAAGTGAATGTTTGCCCTTCACTACTGCAATGCATTATCTTGCTGATCAAACAGATCTGGCCCTTGATTACCCCACCCAAGACCACATGCAGGTGATTGTATTGGTCTGCGTGTTGGGGGGGAGGGGGGTCTTGAATCTTACTTTTAAAAACGTAGAGAGTTCCACAGATCTCATTAGCCTCAGCCACGCAATACGTTTCACCTTCCAAACATTTGCCTTTCAGATATTTCGCACAATGTCTGCACCGAAGACAATGTACTGTGAGAGAAAAATGGATATTATTAGAAGGGCAGTATGATGTGGTGGTTATAGAGGCAGCATAGGAGAAGGGAGACATAGAGAACAATCCCACTGAGCTATCAGTCTCAGTAGATGACCTTAGACAAGCCTCTGAGCCTCACCTCACAACACCAGGCAGTTATGAAGGTAAAAGGAAATAACAGAGATCAAGTATTCTGGCCGGGTGAGATAGAAGTATAATGTCCGGGCTTCTTTTTTCTATGGGATCTGTTCAGTGGGTGGCTCTTGGACAGGACAGGGGTGGAAGAGGAAAGAGTGACAGGGGTCCTGTCCAGACAAGGGGAAACAAGCAGAATACCTTCTTAGCAAATCTGTAATCTTTAGAAATCCTTGCTCTTTCAAAGAATAAATATCGTTTCTTCAAATGACTCACCAACAGTCAGGCAGAGCAGAGCAGAAAAGGCCAAGATCAGAATCTTCCTCATCTTGGTTGATTTTCCAGGCGCAGCTCAGGATGGGACAGATGAAGGCAGACAGAGAATCTCCTTCAGAGGAAGATTCGGCTGTTCAGCCTGAAGACAGGTCTAGGAGAGCAGAGTATTTGTCCCTTTGTGGGACTGGACAGAGCCAAGAAGGTGAGGACACGTCTTCTTACTGGAAAGGGAGGCAGAGATCTTCATGTACCCTTCCTGTAACTGAGACAATATGAATTTGCTTTGGTTTGGGGAATAATTACTATTATCTTCATGAGAGGTCATTTTGATCACGAGCCAAATCATAACAGCCCCAAAGGAAGGTTCTGTTTAATCCTCCCTGAGCCCCACAGAGAAAGGATGACAATTTAAAAAAATGTAATTAGATCAGTAGTACCTCACAAACTGCTTCCCCTGCTTCCCCTGTAGGAACCAAGGCCGAACCCTCAGATCATCTCATACGACTCTGCCATAGAAAGTGCAGTGGGCTCTACTTGGAAAAACACTTTTTCAATGACATCCCCAAAGCATTAGAATACTAAGCTGCTTAATTACTTGCCTCAGGAGTGATTTAAAGCTTTGTTTTATAACACTGATGGTGGCTGGTTATACTGCAGGGGATGCTGGCTGATTTTTCTTTTTTAATATTTTATGTTCTTATTGCTTTTTTTGTATATTGATGGAAAGTGGCTCAGTGTCGTGGGTCTGCCTGCCAACACCTCATGGGATGAGGACCAGACGGAGAAAGCTGGCCCCAGGCCTCGGAGGCTGCAGGACGCTCCCCCAGACAAAGTGGTGACTCCGTTAGGTGCAGAGGGGGAGTCTCAGGCTGAAATCGGCGTGCCACGCCCTCAGACCTGCAGCCCGGGATCCGGAGCTGAAGCAGAGGCCCTGCAGCTGCCAGCCTCACCCCCGGGGTCACCAGAGCCTTTTGAACATCAGAGAAGGTGGGCCAAGAAGGAGGCACAGGAGCGGCCGCATAGTGCACATTTGGCAACCCAGTACTGATCAGCTTCTGCCTGGGAGTTTGAGTCACTGCAGAATCAGGGCAGACAGCCCTGTAGACTGCTCAGCCTCTGATGGCGTGCACCCAGGGGTCATTTCCTGCAGGAGCGCACAGGAGCAGAGCTCCGGCAGGAAGGAGCCCAGGGGGTGGGCACATGCAACAAGCCCCACCCCCTGCTCCCAGCAGCCCTCAGTCAAAGAAAGAAGCATCCAGGTATGTTACAGAGGCCCCCCCCTGCCCCAAAACAGTCCAGTGGCACCTTTAAGACCAAGTCAGGTACAAGCTCTCCTTAGGGTAGTCCTAAAACTGATAGACAACTTAAAAACTGATAAATCACCAGGCCCAAATGGCATACATCCGAGAGTTCTGAAATGTTCTGTAAGGGAAGATCTTGTCTCACTAACCTGTTAATGTTCTTTGAGGGGGTGAGCAAACATGTGGACAAGGGGGATCCAATAGATATTGTTTACCTTGACTTCCAGAAAGCTTTTGATAAAGTTCCTCATCAAAGGCTCCTAAGTAAGCTCAAAAATCATGGGATAAAAGGACAAGTCCTTTTATGGATCAAAACTGGCTAATTAATAGAAAACAGAGAGTGAGTATAAATGGGCAATTTTCTCAGTGGAGGGTGGTAAGCAGTGGGTTATTGCAGGGATCAGTACTAGGTCCACTGCTTTTTAAATTGTTCATTAATGATTTGGAGTTGGGAGTAAGCAGTGAAGTGGCTAAATTTGCGGATGATA